>NW_024470721.1:402865-585365 GCF_017639515.1 Carcharodon carcharias
TCTCTCTCACACATGCACACTCTCTCACACAAACACACACACTCTCTCTCTCTCTCTCACAAACACACACTTTCTCACAAACACACACTCTTTCTCACAAACACACACTCCTTCTCACAAACACACACTCTCACAAACACACACTCTCTTTCTCTCTCTCTCTCTCTCTCTCACACGCACACTCTCTCTCACAAACACACACTCTCTCTCACAAACACACACTCTCTCTCACAGACTCACTCACTCTCACACGCACACACTCTCTCTCTCTCTCTCTCTCACATGCACACTCTCTCACAAACACACACACTCTCTCACAAACACACACTCTCACACGCACACACTCTCTCTCACATGCACACACTCTCACAAACACACTCTCTCTCTCACACACACATTCACAAACACACACTCTCTCACATACTCTCTCAAACACACTCTCTCTCTCCCTCTCACACGCACACACTCTCTCACAAACACACATTCTCTCTCTCTCACACGCACACACTCTCTCTCTCTCTCTCTCTCACACACACGCATACTCTCTCACAAACACACACTCTCTCTTTCTCACAAACACACAGACTCTCTCTCTCTCTCACACACACACTCTCTCACACACACGCACACTCTCACAAACACTCTCTCACAAACACTCACTCTCACACACGCACACTCTCACAAACACACTCTCACAAACACACACTCTCTCACAAACACACTCTCTCACAAACACACTCTCTCTCACAAACACACTCTCACAAACACACTCACAAACACACACTCTCACAAACACACACTCTCTCTCACAAACACACACTCTCTCTCACACACACACTCTCTCTCTCACACACACACTCTCTCTCTCACACACACACTCTCTCTCTCACACACACACTCTCTCTCACATACACACTCTCTCTCTCACACACACACTCTCTCTCTCTCACACACGCACACTCTCACAAACACACACTCTCTCTCACGCACACACTCTGTCTCTCACACATACACACTCTCTCTCTCTCTCACACGCACACTCTCTCTCACACACTCTCTCTCACACGCACACTCTCTCACACGCACACTCTCACAAACGCACTCACGCACAGTTATGCACACACACGTGCACACACACAAACACACTCTCACAATACACACTCACTCTCGCGCATGCAGTCCTGTGCACTCACACTGACACAAATGCACGCGCACACACACAGTAGACACCCACACACACACGCTCACACACACTGTCAGACACACACACACACACAGTAGACACCCACACACACACACTCTCACACAGTGTCAGACACACACGCGCACACGTGCGTACGCACACACCTCCCAGCAGCATCCCAGGAGTTGGCAGCCAGTCCCTCTGTAGATCTGGATTGTCTGTTGGGCCCCGTTCTCACCTGATCTCTCTTTCTACCCGGTATTTGGTTGAAGGTAAGTTGGAATATTTAGTGCGAGTGCACCCTGCTCCACTACAGGATCCTCAACAGCTACCCGCGAGTACAACCAGGACCTTGGACAGAGCAGTGCTCCCTCAGCACTGACCCTCCGACAGTGCGGCCCTCCCTCAGCACTGACCCTCCGACAGCGCAGCGCTCCCTCAGTACTGACCCTCCGACAGTGCGGCGCTCCCTCAGCACTGACCCTCCGACAATGCGGCGCTCCCTCAGCACTGACCCTCCGACAGTGCGGCGCTCCCTCAGTACTGATTCTCTGACAGTGCGGCGCTCCCTCAGCACTGACCCTCCGACAGTGCGGCGCTCCCTCAGCACTGACCCTCCGACAGTGCAGTGCTCCCTCAGTGGTCTACTGGTAGTGGCGGTGTGGGTTATGGGGATTGAGTGTTGAGTGGGTGCTGACTGTGTGTCTTGAGGTCTTGGCCTGCTGTAAGGGGTTATAATTATCCTTTCTGTTAAAGGTATTAACGTGTTGAAATGATTTTATTGGTGCGCTGTTTCCCTGAAGCTTCACTGCTGCCTGAGATATCGGGGCTGTGGAGTTAGGGGCTAGTTAGTTCTTGTTTGAACAGTTGTTGGGCAGTCTGGTTCTTTTAACACGCTGTCCAGCCCCAGGTCCAACATCGTGGATGGCCGTTCCCCCCCCCTGAGGTACCGGAGAAGGGAAGGTCAGTTGCCCTGCTTTCTCCTGCAGGGGTAAAGGGTTGGGGCTGAGTCCGTTCTGCTTCCCCCACCCTTCCTGGGGTATGGGATGGGTTAAACAGGGGAGGGGTGAGTCTGTTACCTGCTGCGTCAGTGTTTCTGCCAGACTAAGTGTGATTGTGTGCATGCACTATGTTCATGTTTCTGTGAAAGCACGAGGGTTTGAAAATAAACACCGCAATGTTGAAACTCTCCTTCATCCAGGTCTCTTTAAACACTCGCGTGCTTGGGCACAGAGACGTTCACACGTGCACATGGGCCTCTCTCTCCCCACCGCCCCACACTCAGTCACGCGGGTGTAGACTGGTGCCCAGCTCAGCCCCTGCCTCACTGACCCCCCCCTCTCTCTCGTCCATGTACCTTCCACCTGGGGGCACAGTGTGGCGGGATAGTTATCAGGGCTGGGGGTGCCCTGGCTGAATCACACCCTCTCCTGGCACCAGCATTAGAAATGGGCCCCAGCTATGCCTGTCTCTTTGTGGGGTATGTGGAACATTCCTTGTTCCAGTCCTACTCCGGCCCCCTCCCACAACTCTTTCTCCGGTACATCGATGATTACTTCAGTGCTGCTTCATGCTCTCGTCGGGACTTGGAAAAATTTATTAATTTTGCTTCCAATCTCCACCCCTCCATCATTTTCACGTGGTCCATCTCTGACACTTCCCTTCCTTGACCTCTCTGTCTCAATCTCTGGTGGTAGACTGTCCACCAATATCCATTACAAACCCACCGATTCCCACAGCTACCTTGACTACAGCTCCTCACACCCCGCTTCCTGTAAGGACTCCGTCCCATTCTCTCAGCTCCTTCGCCTCCGTCGCATCTGTTCCAATGATGCTACCTTCAAAAACAGTTCCTCTGACATGTCCTCCTTCTTCCTTAACCGAGGTTTTCCACCCACGGTCATTGACAGGGCCCTCAACCGTGTCCGGCCCATCTCCCGCGCATCCGCCCTCACGCCTTCTCCTCCCTCCCAGAAACATGATAGGGTCCCCCTTGTCCTCACTTATCACCCCACCAGCCTCCGCATTCAAAGGATCATCCTCCGCCATTTCCGCCAACTCCAGCATGATGCCACCACCAAACACATCTTCTCTTCACCCCCCCTATCAGCATTCCGTAGGGATCGTTCCCTCCAGGACACCCTGGTCCACTCCTCCACCACCCCCTACTCCTCAACCCCCACCTATGGCACGTCCCCATGCCCACGCAAAAGATGTAACACCTGCCCCTTCACTTCCTCTCTCCTCACTGTCCAAGGGCCCAAACACTCCTTTCAAGTGAAGCAACATTTCACTTGCATTTCCCCCAACTTAGTCTACTGCATTCGTTGCTCCCAATGTGGTCTCCTCTACATTGGAGAGACCAAACGTAAACTGGGCGACCACTTTGCAGAACACCTGTGGTCTGTCCGCAAGAATGACCCAAACCTCCCTGTCGCTTGCCATTTTAACACTCCGCCCTGCTCTGTTGCCCACATGTCTGTCCTTGGCTTGCTGCATTGTTCCAGTGAAGCCCAACGCAAACTGGAGGAACAGCACCTCATCTTCCGACTAGGCACTTTACAGCCTTCCGGACCGAATATTGAATTCAACAACTTTAAGTCTTGAGCTCCCTCCCCCATCCCCACCCCCTTTCTGTTTCTTCCCCCTTCCTTTTGTTTTTTTCCAATAAATTATATAGATTTTTCTTTTTCCCACCTATTTCCATTATTTTTAATTATTTTTAAATCTTTTATGCTCCCCCCACCCCCACTAGAGCTGTACCTTGAGTGCCCTACCATCCATTCTTAATTAGCACATTCGTTTAGATAATATCACCAACTTTAACACCTCTGTGTTCTTTTGTTCTGTTGTCTGTGACATCTTTTGATGATTTGCTTCTATCACTGCTTGCTTGTCCCTACAACCACACCAGCCCCCTCCACTTCTCTCCCCCCCCACCCCCCCCACCACCTTAAACCAGCTTATATTTCACCCCTTCCTGGGGTTCACCTAGTTCTGTCGAAGGGTCATGAGGACTCGAAGCGTCAACTCTTTTCTTCTCTGCCGATGCTGCCAGACCTGCTGAGTTTTTCCAGCTAATTCTGTTTTTGTTTTAGCAATGGATGCCCTGGCTCCTTTCACCCTCCCTCCTGACCCATCTGCCTCAGACTGAAGGTATGCCCAGGCGAACACCAGGTGAACCGATCTCCGCGTGGCACGCTGCCGGCTTCTCCAAGGGCTCCAGGCAGGACTCTCCCAACTGTGAGCCTCAGGGCCACCCCGGTTGGTGGGGGACACACGCACCTGCATCTTCCAGATCAGTAAGTGGAGCAGGATCTAGAAACTAGGAGCAGGAGGAGGCCATTCGGCCCTTCGAGTCTACTCCGCCATTCATTATGATCATGGCCGATCATCCAACTCAATAGCCTGCTCCTGCTTTCTCCCCATATCCTTTGATCCCTTTCACCCCAAGAGCTTTATCTAACTCCTTCTTGAAAACATACATTGTTTTGGCCTCAACTACTTTCTGTGGTAGTGAATTCTACAGGCTCACCACTCTCTGGGTGTAGAAATTTCTCCTTATCTCAGTCCTAAATGGTCTACCCCATATCCTCAGACTGTGACCCCTGATTCTGGACTCCCCCACCATCAGGAACATCCTTCCTGCATCTACCCTGTCTAGTCCTGTTAGAATTTGATAGGTTTCTATGAGATTCCCCTCTCATTCTTCTGAACTCCAGCGAATATAATCCTAATCGACTCAATCTCTCCTCATATGTCAGTCCCGCCATCCCAGGAATCAGTCGGGTAAACCTTCGCTGCACTCCCTCTATAGCAAGTACATCCTTCCTCAGATAAGGAGACCAAAACTGCACACAATATTCCAGGTGTGGTCTCACCAAGGCCCTGTACAATTGCAGCAAGACATCCCTGTTCCTGTACTCGAATCCTCTCACTATGAAGGCCAACATACCATTTACCTTCTTTACCACCTGCTGCACCTGCATGCTTACCTTCAGCGACTGGTGTACAAGGACACCCAGGTCTCGTTGCACATTCCCCTCTCTCAATTTATAGCCATTCAGATAATAATCTGCCTTCCTGTTTTTGCTACCAAAATGGATAACCTCACATTTATCCACATTATACTGCATCTGCCATGCATTTGCCCACTCACTCAGCTTGTCCAAATCACACTGAAGCATCTCTGCATCCTCCTCACAGCTCACCCTCTCACCCAGCTTTGTGTCATCTGCAAATTTGGAGATATTACATTTAATTCCCACATCTCAATCATTAATATACATTGTGAATAGCTGCAGTCCCAGCACAGATCCCTGCGGTACCCCACTAGTCACTGCCTGCCACTTGGAAAAAGACCCGTTTATTCCTACTCTTTGTTTCCTGTCTGCCAACCAGTTTTCTCTCCATCTCAATACACTACCCCCAATCCCATGTGCTTTAATTTTACACGCCAATCTCTTATGTGGGACTTTGTCGAAAGCCTTCTGAAAGTCCAAATAAACCACATCCACTGGGTCCCCCTCATCAACTCTACTACTTACATCCTCGAAAAATTCCGGTAGATTTGTCAAGCATGATTTCCCTTTCGTAAATCCATGCTGACTCTGTCTGACTCTGCCACTGTTTTCCACGCGCTCGGCTATTAAATCTTTTATAATGGACTCTAGAATTTTCCCCACTACCGACGTCAGGCTGACTGGTCTATAATTCCCTGTTTTCTCTCTGCCTCCCTTTTTAAATAGTGGGGTTACTTTAGCTACCCTCCAATCTGTAGGAACTGTTCCAGAGTCTATAGAATCTCGGAAGATGACCACCAATGCATCCACTATTTCTAGAGCCACTTCCTTAAGAACTCTGGGATGTAGATTATCAGGCCCCGGGGATTTATCGGCCTTCAATCCCATCAATTTCCCCAACACCATTTCCCTACTAATACTGATTTCTTTCAGTTCCTCCCTCTCACCAAACCCTGTGTCCCCCCAACATTCCAGGTATGTTATTAATGTCCTCCTTCGTGAAGACAGAAGAGCGTGATGGCAACTGCTTGCATTTGCATAGCACCTTTTAACGCATGGTACAAAAATGCCCCAGTGCACGTCACAGGAACAGAAGTCAGACACTGAGCCCCATAAACAGGTAGCAGGGCAGGGTGACTGCAGGTTGGGTCTGAGCACCATGTCTTGAAAGAAGAGAAAGAGGTGGGTATGGTACAGGCAGGGGTGGGGGTTGATGAGTGAACCTGTCAGGACTCAGTGGGGATAGTGCACTGTAATATCGAACCCCACTGCTCCCCAAGCCGAGACAAATGTGGAAAAATTTGATCAAACTTAGGTTAACAGAATATGAGCATGAGGTTTGTAAACTTAATAAGTAAATAACTGTTTATTGAACAAACTGTCTTTAATCAGTAGCAAAAGAAAGAAATATGAACTGCTAATTTCTAACTCTATAACCTAAACTCTACCCCTTCTTAAATCACTACACGCTCACATACAAGACACACAAAAACATGGATTTTAAGGGTGGGATAAAACAGCTCAATAGCACCTATTCCGGAGCACAGGATTCGATGGGTTGATTTCGATCGATGTTTCCAAATTCCTTTCAGTTCCTTGTTGAAGGCACGAGGTGGTCTTCTAGTCTTTACTTCACTGGTTGAGCACTTGCCTTTCAATGTCTCTAACAGTGATTCCCCCCTTTCTCTGAAAACCCCTGTCAAGAGGCAGAGGAGGTTATAGAGACATGGGGAGAAAAAGCCAGCTCGCTACTATAGAATTTCCTGGAATCTTCCACACACAGGAGAGTAGTTTTAGGCCTTTATCTTTTCAGGCTCGGAGCTATTCTGCTGCACTGCTCTCACACAAACCTGGTCACCTGCTCAGGAGCCAATTAAAACGTTGCCAGGCAGTTCCCCATTAGACGGGACTCCTCCTCGGCACCATCCTGTCTTTCATGGCGCACTGTTCCAGGACAGCAGCGTTGTATACATCCTTTACACTGTTCCAGTAGACGGGTCTTTCAAACTGCAGCCATTGTAGTTTTAGCCCAACAGAAATGAAAGGATGCGTTCTCTACTAATTGGATCTGGTGAGAACGGGACTCGGTGTGAGTTTGGACATGGGGCAGCAGAGGTTTGAATGAGCTGAGGTTCACATGGAGTGGAACGTTGGAGACCAGCCAGGAGAGCGTCTGAATGGATGAGTCTGGAGGAGACAGAGAACAGACAAGGGTTTCAGCAGCTGATGAGCTGAGGCAGGGTCAGAGGTCTCAGGGATGGCGCTGAGAATGTGGTCAGAAGCTCGTCTCGGGTTGAAGTATGAAGCAACAAATGGCAGCTAACTTTAGAATTGCAGCAAAGGGTTCATACACAGCCAGGAGATGTTTATAGTTTTACTGGGTTGGTGAAGGGGTTAAAATGTCAGTTAGAAGCAGCGGATGAAACACAGATGATAGATTAGCTGTTTCAGCGTCCCTGCTACCAACAGCTTCCGTTCACATGATGCTTATCTTCCACCCCTCTCACTCCACACACTACCTCTTTCACACAAGTCCCAGTGCATCTCAGTCTCTGTCCTCACTCTGTGAGCTCTGTACACATTCTGTACCACTCTGTCTCTGTACACGTTCTGTACCGCTCTCAGTCTCTGTATGCCCTCTGTACCACTCTCAGTCTCTGTATACCCTCTGTACCACCCTCAGTCTCTGTAAACCCTCTGTACCACTCTCAGTCTCTGTATACCCTCTGTACCACTCTCAGTCTCTGTCCTCACTCTGTACACTCTGTACCGCTCTCAGTCTCTGTACACCTCCTGTACCACTCTCTGTCTCTGTACACACTCTGTACCACTCTCAGTCTCTGTCCTCAGTCTGTGAGCTCTGTACACACTCTGTACTGCTCTCAATCTCTGTACACCCCCTGTACCACTCTCTGTCTCTGTACACACTCTGTACCGCTCTCAGTCTCTGTATACCCCCTGTACTACTCTCAGTCTCTGTATATCCTCTGTACCACTCTCAGTCTCTGTCCTCACTCTGTGAGCTCTGTACACACTCTGTACCGCTCTCAATCTCTGTACACCCCCTGTACCACTCTCTGTCTCTGTACACACTCTGTACCGCTCTCAGTCTCTGTATACCCTCTGTACCACTCTGTCTCTGTCATCACTTTGTGAGCTCTGTACACATTCTGTACCACTCTGTCTCTGTACACACTCTGTACCACTCTCAGTCTCTGTCCTCACTCTGTGAGCTCTGTACACATTCTGTACCACTCTGTCTCTGTACACACTCTGTGCCGCTCTCAGTCTCTGTCCTCACTCTGTGAGCTCTGTACACACTCTGTACTGCTCTCAATCTCTGTACACCCCCTGTACCACTCTCTGTCTCACAACACACTCTGTGCCGCTCTCAGTCTCTGTCCTCACTCTGTGAGCTCTGTACACACTCTGTACCGCTCTCAGTCTCTGTATACCCCCTGTACTACTCTCAGTCTCTGTACATCCTCTGTACCACTCTCAGTCTCTGTCCTCACTCTGTGAGCTCTGTACACACTCTCAGTCTCTGTCCTCACTCTGTGAGCTCTGTACACACTCTGTACCGCTCTCAATATCTGTACACCCCCTGTACCACTCTCTGTCTCTGTACCGCTCTCAGTCTCTGTCCTCACTCTGTGAGCTCTGTACACATACTCTGTACCACTCTCAGTCTCTGTCCTCAGTCTGTGAGCTCTGTACACACTCTGTACTGCTCTCAATCTCTGTACACCCCCTGTACCACTCTCTGTCTCTGTACACACTCCGTACACTCTGTCTCTGCACATACTCCGTACCACTCTGTCTCTGTACACACTCCGTACCACTCTCAGTCTCTGTATATTCTCTGTACCACTCTCAGTCTCTGTCGTCACTCTGTGAGCTCTGTACACATTCTGTGCCGCTCTCAATATCTGGACATCCCCTGTACCACTCTCTGTCTCTGTACATACTCTGTACCACTCTCAGTCTCTGTCCTCACTCTGTGAGCTCTGTACACACTCCATACCACTCTGTCTCTGCACACACTCCGTACTACTCTGTCTCTGCACACACTCCGTACCACTCTGTCTCTGCACGCACTCCGTACCACTCTGTCTCTGCACGCACTCCGTACCACTCTGTCTCTGCACGCACTCCGTACCACTCTGTCTCTGCACGCACTCCGTACCACTCTGTCTCTGCACGCACTCCGTACCACTCTGTCTCTGCACGCACTCCGTACCACTCTGTCTCTGCACGCACTCCGTACCACTCTGTCTCTGCACGCACTCCGTACCACTCTGTCTCTGCACGCACTCCGTACCACTCTGTCTCTGCACGCACTCCGTACCACTCTGTCTCTGCACGCACTCCGTACCACTCTGTCTCTGCACGCACTCCGTACCACTCTGTCTCTGCACGCACTCCGTACCACTCTGTCTCTGCACGCACTCCGTACCACTCTGTCTCTGCACGCACTCCGTACCACTCTGTCTCTGCACGCACTCCGTACCACTCTGTCTCTGCACGCACTCCGTACCACTCTGTCTCTGCACGCACTCCGTACCACTCTGTCTCTGCACGCACTCCGTACCACTCTGTCTCTGCACGCACTCCGTACCACTCTGTCTCTGCACGCACTCCGTACCACTCTGTCTCTGCACGCACTCCGTACCACTCTGTCTCTGCACGCACTCCGTACCACTCTGTCTCTGCACGCACTCCGTACCACTCTGTCTCTGCACGCACTCCGTACCACTCTGTCTCTGCACGCACTCCGTACCACTCTGTCTCTGCACGCACTCCGTACCACTCTGTCTCTGCACGCACTCCGTACCACTCTGTCTCTGCACGCACTCCGTACCACTCTGTCTCTGCACGCACTCCGTACCACTCTGTCTCTGCACGCACTCCGTACCACTCTGTCTCTGCACGCACTCCGTACCACTCTGTCTCTGCACGCACTCCGTACCACTCTGTCTCTGCACGCACTCCGTACCACTCTGTCTCTGCACGCACTCCGTACCACTCTGTCTCTGCACGCACTCCGTACCACTCTGTCTCTGCACGCACTCCGTACCACTCTGTCTCTGCACGCACTCCGTACCACTCTGTCTCTGCACGCACTCCGTACCACTCTGTCTCTGCACGCACTCCGTACCACTCTGTCTCTGCACGCACTCCGTACCACTCTGTCTCTGCACGCACTCCGTACCACTCTGTCTCTGCACGCACTCCGTACCACTCTGTCTCTGCACGCACTCCGTACCACTCTGTCTCTGCACGCACTCCGTACCACTCTGTCTCTGCACGCACTCCGTACCACTCTGTCTCTGCACGCACTCCGTACCACTCTGTCTCTGCACGCACTCCGTACCACTCTGTCTCTGCACGCACTCCGTACCACTCTGTCTCTGCACGCACTCCGTACCACTCTGTCTCTGCACGCACTCCGTACCACTCTGTCTCTGCACGCACTCCGTACCACTCTGTCTCTGCACGCACTCCGTACCACTCTGTCTCTGCACGCACTCCGTACCACTCTGTCTCTGCACGCACTCCGTACCACTCTGTCTCTGCACGCACTCCGTACCACTCTGTCTCTGCACGCACTCCGTACCACTCTGTCTCTGCACGCACTCCGTACCACTCTGTCTCTGCACGCACTCCGTACCACTCTGTCTCTGCACGCACTCCGTACCACTCTGTCTCTGCACGCACTCCGTACCACTCTGTCTCTGCACGCACTCCGTACCACTCTGTCTCTGCACGCACTCCGTACCACTCTGTCTCTGCACGCACTCCGTACCACTCTGTCTCTGCACGCACTCCGTACCACTCTGTCTCTGCACGCACTCCGTACCACTCTGTCTCTGCACGCACTCCGTACCACTCTGTCTCTGCACGCACTCCGTACCACTCTGTCTCTGCACGCACTCCGTACCACTCTGTCTCTGCACGCACTCCGTACCACTCTGTCTCTGCACGCACTCCGTACCACTCTGTCTCTGCACGCACTCCGTACCACTCTGTCTCTGCACGCACTCCGTACCACTCTGTCTCTGCACGCACTCCGTACCACTCTGTCTCTGCACGCACTCCGTACCACTCTGTCTCTGCACGCACTCCGTACCACTCTGTCTCTGCACGCACTCCGTACCACTCTCAGTCTCTGTATATCCTCTGTACCACTCTCAGTCTCTGTCGTCACTCTGTGTGCTCTGTACACATTCTGTACCACTCTTGTCTCTGTACACACTCTGTACCACTCTTGTCTCTGTACACACTCTGTACCACTCTCAGTCTCTGTATATCCTCTGTACCACTCTCAGTCTCTGTCGTCACTCTGTGTGCTCTGTACACATTCTGTACCACTCTTGTCTCTGTACACACTCTGTACCACTCTTGTCTCTGTACACACTCTGTACCACTCTCAGTCTCTGTACAGCCCCTGTACCACTCTCAGTCTCTGTACACACTTTGTACCACTCTCAGTCTCTGTATACCCCCTGTACCGCTCTCAGTCTCTGTATACCCCCTGTACCGCTCTCAGTCTCTGTATACCCTCTGTACCACTCTCAGTCTCTGTACACTTTCTGTACCACTCTCAGTCTCTGTCCTCACTCCATGAGCTCTGTACACATTCTGTACACACTTTCAGTCCCTGGCCTCACTCGATGAGCTTTGTACACCCTCTGTGCCACTCTCAGTCTCTGTCCTCACTCTGTGAGCTCTGTATACACCCTCAGTCTCTGTCCTCACACAATGAACTCTGTATACACCCTCAGTCTCTGTCCTCACTCAATGAGCTCTGTATACACCCTCAGCCTCTGTTCGTTCACCTTACACAGCTGATTTGTGTCTCTCTAATGCTGCAGTTGGACACACACACTCCCACCCTGTGTCTATCCCTCCTTATCTGAATGCAGTGAGACGATGGCTTGCTCCCCTCCTCTACAATCTCTGCCTCCATTCTTTACATCACATGTTCTTCAAATCTACTTCTTTCTCCCTACACTCCTATCTTAACTTCCTCTGCACCTTTCCCCTGTCTCCATATATCCGTTTCTTTCCCTTTCCTGTGTGTTTCTTAGGTGTTTCACTTTCTTTATCCGTCTTTCTCTGTGTCTCCCTCTCTCTGTCTCTCTCTCTCTCTCTATCTCTACCTCTCTATCTTTCAGTCTCTCTCTCTGTCTCTCTCCTTCTCTCTCGTTGTATCTCTCTCTGTCCCTCTCTCTATCCCTTTCTCTCTCTACCTCTCTCCCTGTCTGTTTGTGTCTTTCTCTATCTGTGTCTCTCTATCTGTATCTATCTTTCTGTCTCTGTCTGTCTGTCCCTCTATCTGTCTTTCTCTCTGTCTCGCTCTCTAGCTGTGTCTATCTTTCTGTCTCTCTGTCTCTCCCTGTCTATCTCTGTGCCCTTCTCTCTCTCTCTCTGTGCCCCTCTCTCTCTCTCTGTGCCCCTCTCTCTGTGCCCCTCTCTCTCTCTGTGCCCCTCTCTCTCTCTCTGTGCCCCTCTCTCTCTCTCTCTGTGCCCCTCTCTCTCTCTCTCTGTGCCCCTCTCTCTCTCTCTCTCTGTGCCCCTCTCTCTCTCTGTGCCCCTCTCTCTCTCTGTGCCCCTCTCTCTCTCTGTGCCTCTCTCTCTCTGTGCCTCTCTCTCTCTGTGCCTCTCTCTCTCTGTGCCTCTCTGTGTATGCCTCTCTCTCTGTGTATGCCTCTCTCTCTCTGTGCCTCTCTCTCTCTGTGCCTCTCTCTCTGTGCCTCTCTGTGTGTGACTCTCTGTGTGTGACTCTCTGTGTGTGACTCTCTGTGTGTGACTCTCTGTGTGTGACTCTCTGTGTGTGCCTCTCTGTGTGTGCCTCTCTGTGTGTGCCTCTCTCTCTCTGTGCCTCTCTCTCTCTGTGCTTCTCTCTCTCTGTGCTTCTCTCTCTCTGTGCTTCTCTCTCTCTGTGCTTCTCTCTCTCTGTGCCTCTCTCTCTCTGTGCTTCTCTCTCTCTGTGCTTCTCTCTCTCTGTGCTTCTCTCTCTCTCTGTACCTCTCTATGTGTCTCTCTCTGTGCTTCTCTCTCTCTCCCTGTGCCTCTCTCTCCCTGTGCCTCTCTCTCTGTGTGCCTCTCTCTCTCTCTGTGTGCCTCTCTCTCTGTGTGCCTCTCTCTCTCTCTGTGTGCCTCTCTCTCTCTCTCTGTGTGCCTCTCTCTCTCTCTGTGTGCCTCTCTCTCTCTCTGTGTGCCTCTCTCTCTCTCTCTGTGTGCCTCTCTCTCTCTCTGTGTGCCTCTCTCTCTGTGTGCCTCTCTCTCTGTGTGCCTCTCTCTCTGTGTGCCTCTCTCTCTGTGTGCCTCTCTCTCTGTGTGCCTCTCTCTCTCTGTGTGCCTCTCTCTCTCTGTGTGCCTCTCTCTCTCTGTGTGCCTCTCTCTCTCTGTGTGCCTCTCTCTCTCTGTGTGTGCCTCTCTCTCTCTCTGTGTGTGCCTCTCTCTCTCTCTGTGTGTGCCTCTCTCTCTCTCTCTGTGTGCCTCTCTCTCTGTGTGCCTCTCTCTGTGTGCCTCTCTCTGTGTGCCTCTCTCTGTGTGCCTCTCTCTGTGTGCCTCTCTCTGTGTGCCTCTCTCTCTCTCTGTGTGCCTCTCTCTCTCTCTGTGTGCCTCTCTCTGTGTGCCTCTCTCTGTGTGCCTCTCTCTGTGTGCCTCTCTCTGTGTGCCTCTCTCTGTGTGCCTCTCTCTGTGTGCCTCTCTCTGTGTGCCTCGCTCTGTGTGCCTCGCTCTGTGTGCCTCGCTCTGTGTGCCTCGCTCTGTGTGCCTCGCTCTGTGTGCCTCGCTCTGTGTGCCTCGCTCTGTGTGCCTCGCTCTGTGTGCCTCGCTCTGTGTGCCTCGCTCTGTGTGCCTCGCTCTGTGTGCCTCGCTCTGTGTGCCTCGCTCTGTGTGCCTCGCTCTGTGTGCCTCGCTCTGTGTGCCTCGCTCTGTGTGCCTCTCTCTGTGTGCCTCTCTCTGTGTGCCTCTCTCTGTGTGCCTCTCTCTGTGTGCCTCTCTCTGTGTGCCTCTCTCTCTCTCTGTGTGCCTCTCTCTCTCTCTCTGTGTGCCTCTCTCTCTCTCTCTCTCTGTGTGCCTCTCTCTCTCTGTGTGCCTCTCTCTCTGTGTGCCTCTCTCTCTGTGTGTCTCTCTCTCTGTGTGCCTCTCTCTCTCTCTCTCTGTGTGCCTCCCTCTCTCTGTGTGCCTCCCTCTCTCTGTGTGCCTCCCTCTCTCTGTGTGCCTCCCTCTCTCTCTGTGTGCCTCTCCCTCTCTCTGTGTGCCTCTCCCTCTCTCTGTGTGCCTCCCTCTCTCTGTGTGCCTCCCTCTCTCTGTGTGCCTCCCTCTCTCTGTGTGCCTCCCTCTCTCTGTGTGCCTCCCTCTCTCTGTGTGCCTCCCTCTCTCTGTGTGCCTCCCTCTCTCTGTGTGCCTCCCTCTCTCTGTGTGCCTCTCTCTCTGTGTGCCTCTCTCTCTCTCTGTGTGCCTCTCTCTCTGTGTGCCTCTCTCTCTGTGTGCCTCTCTCTCTGTGTGCCTCTCTCTCTGTGTGCCTCTCTCTCTGTGTGCCTCTCTCTCTGTGTGCCTCTCTCTCTCTGTGTGCCTCTCTCTCTCTGTGTGCCTCTCTCTCTCTGTGTGCCTCTCTCTCTCTGTGTGCCTCTCTCTCTCTGTGTGCCTCTCTCTCTCTGTGTGCCTCTCTCGCTCTCCCTGCCTCTCTCTCGCTCTCCCTGCCTCTCTCTCGCTCTCCCTGCCTCTCTCTCTCTCGCTCTCCCTGCCTCTCTCTCTCTCGCTCTCCCTGCCTCTCTCTCTCTCTCTCTCCCTGCCTCTCTCTCTCTCGCTCTCCCTGCCTCTCTCTCTCTCGCTCTCCCTGCCTCTCTCTCTCTCGCTCTCCCTGCCTCTCTCTCTCTCTCTCTCCCTGCCTCTCTCTCTCTCTCTCTCTCCCTGCCTCTCTCTCTCTCTCTCTCCCTGCCTCTCTCTCTCTCTCTCCCTGCCTCTCTCTCTCTCTCCCTGCCTCTCTCTCTCTCTCCCTGCCTCTCTCTCTCTCTCCCTGCCTCTCTCTCTCTCTCTCCCTGCCTCTCTCTCTCTCTCTCTCTCTCCCTGCCTCTCTCTCTCTCTCTCTCTCCCTCCCTCTCTCTCTCTCTCTCTCTCCCTGCCTCTCTCTCTCTCTCTCTCTCCCTGCCTCTCTCTCTCTCTCTCTCACACTGACTCTCTCTCTCTCTCTCTCCCTGCCTCTCTCTCTCTCCCTGCCTCTCTCTCTCTCTCTCCCTGCCTCTCTCTCTCTCTCTCCCTGCCTCTCTCTCTCTCTCTCCCTGCCTCCCTCTCTCTCTCCCTGCCTCTCTCTCTCTCCCTGCCTCTCTCTCTCTCCCTGCCTCTCTCTCTCTCTCTCTCCCTGCCTCTCTCTCTCTCTCTCTCCCTGCCTCTCTCTCTCTCTCCCTGCCTCTCTCTCTCTCTCTCCCTGCCTCTCTCTCTCTCTCCCTGCCTCTCTCTCTCTCTCTCCCTGCCTCTCTCTCTCTCTCCCTGCCTCTCTCTCTCTCTCTCTCTCCCTGCCTCTCTCTCTCTCTCTCTCTCCCTGCCTCTCTCTCTCTCTCTCTCTCCCTGCCTCTCTCTCTCTCTCTCTCTCCCTGCCTCTCTCTCTCTCTCTCTCCCTGCCTCTCTCTCTCTCTCTCTCTCCCTGCCTCTCTCTCTCTCTCTCTCCCTGCCTCTCTCTCTCTCTCTCCCTGCCTCTCTCTCTCTCTCTCCCTGCCTCTCTCTCTCTCTCCCTGCCTCTCTCTCTCTCTCCCTGCCTCTCTCTCTCTCTCTCCCTGCCTCTCTTTCTCTCTCTCTCTCTCTCTGCCTCTCTCTCTCTCTCTCTCTCCCCGCCTCTCTCTCTCTCTCTCTCTCCCCGCCTCTCTCTCTCTCTCTCTCCCCACCTCTCTCTCTCTCTCTCTCTCCCTGCCTCTCTCTCTCTCTCTCTCTCTCCCTGCCTCTCTCTCTCTCTCTCTCCCTGCCTCTCTCTCTCTCCCTGCCTCTCTCTCTCTCTCTCCCTGCCTCTCTCTCTCTCTCTCTCCCTGCCTCTCTCTCTCTCTCTCCCTGCCTCTCTCTCTCTCTCTCCCTGTCCCTCTCTCTCTCCCTGTCCTTCTCTCTCTCCCTGCCTCTCTCTCTCTCCCTGCCTCTCTCTCTCTCTCTCTCCCTGCCTCTCTCTCTCTCTCTCTCCCTGCCTCTCTCTCTCTCTCCCTGCCTCTCTCTCTCTCTCTCCCTGCCTCTCTCTCTCTGTCACTCTATCTCTGTCTCTCTTGCTGTCTCTGTCTCTCGCTTACTCTCTCTCTTTATCTCTCTCTCTCTTTGTCTTTCTCTGTCTCTCTTTCTCTTTGTCTCCCTGCCTCTCCCTCTTTGTCTCTCCCTCTCCCTTTCTCTCTCCCCCTGTCTGTCTCTCTCTGTCTCTTGTCCCCTCTGTATCTCTTCCACTTTGTCTCCCTCCCTCTGTCCCCCTCCCCACTCTCGCTCCCCCCCCGCTCCCCCCCCCTCGCTCCCCCCCCCTCGCTCCCCCCCCGCCCCCCCCGCTCCCCCCCCTCGCTCCCCCCCCTCGCGCTCCCCCCCCTCGCGCTCCCCGTCTCTCGCGCTCCCCGTCTCTCGCGCTCCCCGTCTCTCGCGCTCCCCGTCTCTCGCGCTCCCCGTCTCTCGCGCTCCCCGTCTCTCGCGCTCCCCGTCTCTCGCGCTCCCCGTCTCTCGCGCTCCCCGTCTCTCGCGCTCCCCGTCTCTCGCGCTCCCCGTCTCTCGCGCACCCCCTCTTGCTCCCTCTCTCTCTCCCTCTCTCTCTCTCTCTGTGCCTGTCTCTCTCTCTCTGTGCCTGTCTCTTTGTCTCACTCTGCATCTCTCTCTGTGACTCTCTTTCTTTCTCTCTCTCTGTCTCTCCCTCCCTCTCCGGATCTCAATGTCTGTCTCTATCTCTCTGTACCTCTTTCTGTCTCTCCCCCACCTTGTATTCTCTCCATCCTTCTTGCGCAACCTCTCCCACACTCGTGCACTCTCTCTCCCGGTCTCCTGTTCTCCCTCCGTCCCTTGCATCTGCTCCCCGTCTTTCCTTTGTGAGTGCTCTCCCTCCCTCCCTCGCGCATTCTCCCTCCCTCACGCATTCTCCCTCCCTCGCGCATTCTCCCTCCCACGCTCTCCCTCCCTCCCACGCTCGCCCTCCCTCCCACACTCGCCCTCCCTCCCTCGCGCGCTCTCCCTCCCTCGCGCGCTCTCCCTCCCTCGCGCGCTCTCCCTCCCTCGCGCGCTCTCCCTCCCTCGCGCGCTCTCCCTCCCACGCTCGCGCGCCCTCCCTCCCACGCTCGCGCGCCCTCCCTCCCACGCTCGCGCGCCCTCCCTCCCACGCTCGCGCGCCCTCCCTCCCACGCTCGCGCGCCCTCCCTCCCACGCTCGCTCGCCCTCCCTCCCTCCCTCTCCTGCGCCCTCCCTCCCTCCCTCTCCTGCGCCCTCCCTCCCTCCCTCTCCTGCGCCCTCCCTCCCTCCCTCTCCTGCGCCCTCCCTCCCTCCCTCTCCTGCGCCCTCACCCCCTCCCTCTCCTGCGCCCTCACCCCCTCCCTCTCGCCCCTTCTCACTATCTCTCCATCTTGCGGGCCCTGTTTCTTGTTCTCTCCCTCGTGTGCCCTCCCTCTCTCTCTCTCTCTCTCTCTCTCTCTCTCTCTCTCTCTCTCTCTTGCGTGCCCTCTCCCTTTCTCTCTCTCTCTCACTATCTGGCGTGCTCTCCCCCTCTGGATCTCAAGGGGCAATAAAGTCTGGTTCGAGGCAGTGATCCCCCAACAGATGACTGGGTCTACGAGAAACACATTTGTCCTGTGCTGGTTTGTTCAGTTGATGGGCCACATCCTGCTCTGTCCTATCCGGAAGCTGGGTGCTTTGAACTCGGCCTGCTGACCTGGATGAAGTGGCCACTGCAATCTCCCGTGTCAGATTGATTGGAGATTGGTTACCAGTGCGAGTGAGTGTTAATGTGCTGTGACATGTCCCCATGGTGGGATGGGAGGGCCCTGAGTTAAGTCAGCTGTCATCCACTCACACCAGCACAGGATGAAAGACTTACAACGCTGGCTTTTGGAGAAGTGTGACATGGGAATGAGGAGTAGTTAATTCCCCTGTTTCCCCGACACGGTGTCCACAATGGAGAGGTCAACGGGAGTACAACAACAGTAGAGACAAAAGCTAAACCAACTGCTTCCTGCTCTGGCCGACTCTCATCCTCTTAATGGTAATGATGCAAAACAGTGACTGACGGTGAATGACCTCTGTTGCTGAACCTGAGAGAGTCAAGGGAGGTCAAGGCTGCAAACCCTGGCCTGGTAGCGAAATATCCAACCTCACCTCGTTTCAAACTGCACATTGATTCAATCGCCTCTAAAATGCTTTTTGCACTTAACACATTCAGGAGCTAACACTGAGACACACACACGGACTGTACAGGAGCTGACACTGAGACACACACACGGACTGTACAGGAGCTGATACTGAGACACACACGGACTGTACAGGAGCTGACGCTGAGACACACACATGGACCGTACAGGAGCTGACGCTGAGACACACACACAGACTGTACAGGAGCTGACACTGAGACACACACACAGACTGTACAGGAGCTGACACTGAGACACACAGACTGTACAGGAGCTGACACTGAGACACACACACGGACTGTACAGGAGCTGACACTGAGACACACGCACAGACTGTACAGGAGCTGACACTGAGACACACGCACAGACTGTACAGGAGCTGACACTGAAACACACACATGGACCGTACAGGAGCTGACACTGAGACACGCACACACGGACCGTACAGGGGCTGACACTGAGACACACACACGGACTGTACAGGAGCTGACAATGAGACACACACACGGACTGTACAGGAGCTGACAATGAGACACACACACGGACTTTACAGGAGCTGACACTGAGACACACACAGACCGTACAAGAGCTGACACTGAGACACACACACGGACTGTACAGGAGCTGACACTGAGACACACACACAGACTGTACAGGAGCTGACACTGAGACCCACACACGGACCGTACAGGAGCTGACACTGAGGCACACACACGGACCGTACAAAAGCTGACACAGACACACACACGGACTGTACAGGAGCTTACACTGAGACACACACGGAACGTACAGGAGCTGACACTGAGACACACACACAGACTGTACAGGAGCTGACACTGAGACACACACATGGACCGTACAGGAGCTGACACTGAGGCACACACACAGACCGTACAGGAGCTGACACTGAGACACACACATGGACTGTACAGGAGCTGACACTGAGACACACACACAGACCGTACAAGAGCTTACACTGAGACAAACACACGAACCATACAGGAGCTTACACTGAGACACACACGGACCATACAGGAGCTGACACTGAGATACACACATGGACTGTACAGGTGCTGACACTGAGACACACACACGGACCGTACAGGAGCTGACACTGAGACACACACGGTGATTATACAGGAGCTGACACTGGGACACAAAAATTCATTGTACAGGAGCTGACACTGAGACACACACAGTGATTGTACAGGAGCTGGCACTGATACACACACAGACCATACTGGAGCTGACACTGAGACACACACGGATCGTAGAGAAGCTGACACTGATACGCAAACAGACCGTACAGGAGCTGAACCGAGACATGCATACAGACCGTACAGGAGCTGACACTGAGACACACACACTGACTGTACAGAAGCTGACACTGAGATACACACACTGACTGTACAGAAGCTGACACTGAGACACACACACGGAGCGAACAGGAGCTGACACAGACACACACACGGCCCGCACAGAGGATGACACTGAGACTCACACAATGATTCTACAGGAGCTGACACTGATACACACACAGACCGTACAGGAGCTGACACTGAGACACACACGGATCGTACAGAAGCTGACACTGAGACACACGCAGGGTCTGTACAGGAGCTGACACCCAGACACACAAGGACTGTTCAGGAGCTGACACTGAGACACACACATGGACCGTACAGGAGCTGACACTGAGACACACACAGACTGAACAGGAGCTGACACTGAGACACCCAAACGGACCGTACAGGAGCTGACACTGAGACACACACACGGACTGTACAGGAGCTGACACTGAGACACGCATACAGACCGTACATGAGCTGACACTGAGACACACACACGGACTGTACAGGAGCTGACACTGAGACATGCATACAGGCCGTACATGAGCTGACACTGAGACACACACACACAGACCGTACAGCAATTGACACTGAGACACACACACGGACTGTACAGGAGCTGACACTGAGACACACACACGGATTGTACAGGAGCCGACACTGAGACACACACACGGACTGTACAGCAGCTGACACTGAGACACACATATTGATTGTACAGGTGCTGACACTGAGACACACACTATGAATGTACAGGAGCTGGCACTGATACACACACGGATCGTACAGAAGCTGACACTGAGAGACACGCACGGACTGTACAGGAGCTGACACTGAGACAAACACACGGCCCTAACAGGAGCTGGCACCGAGACACATACGGACCGGACAGGAGCTGACACTGAGACCAACACACGGAACGTACAGGAGCTCACACTGAGACACACACATGGACTGTACAGGAGCTGACACTGAGACACACACACGGACCATACATGAGCTGACACTGAGACACACACACGGACGGTACAGGAGCTGACACTGAGATATACACGCGGACTGTACAGGAGCTGACACTGAGACACACACAATGATTGTACAGGAGCTGGCACTGATACACACACAGACCGTACAGGAGCTGACACTGAGACACACACACGGACCGTACAGGAGCTGACACTGAGACACACACATGGACTGTACAGGAGCTGACACTGAGACACACACACGGACCGTACTGGAGCTGATACTGAGACACACAGACGGACTGTACAGGAGCTGACACTGAAAAACACACACGGGCTGTACAGGAGCTGACACTGAGACACACACATGGACTGTACCGGAGCTGACACTGAGACACACACATGGACCGTACAGGAGCTGACACTGAGACACACACACAGACCGTACAGCAGTTGACACTGGGACACACACATGGACCGTACAGCAGCTGACACTGAGACACACACGGACGGTACAGGAGCTGACACTGAGATAGACACGCGGACTGTACAGGAGCTGACACTGAGACACGCACACGGACTGTACAGGAGCTGACACTGAGACACACACATGGACTGTACAGGAGCTGACACTGAGACACACACATGGACAGTACAGGAGCTGACACTGAGACACACACATGGACTGTACAGGAGCTGACACTGAGACACACACGGACTGTACAGGAGCTGACACTGAGACACACACACGGACTGTACAGGAGCTGACACTGAGACACACACACGGACCGTACAGGAGCTGACACTGAGACACACACACGGACCGTGCAGGAGCTGACACTGAGACACACACAGACTGTACAGGAGCTGATACTGAGACACACACACAGACTGTACAGGAGCTGACACTGAGACAAACACACCGGGCGTACTGGAGCTGTGACTGAGACACACACACGGACCGTACAGGAGCTGACACTGACACACACACATGGAACGTACAGGAGCTGACACTGAGACACACACACGTACCATACAGGAGCTGACACTGAGACACACACACGGACTGCAAAGGAGCTGACACCGAGACACGCATACAGACCGTACAAGAGCTGACACTGAGACACACACACGGATTGTACAGGAGCTGACACTGAGACACTTGCACTGACCGTACAGGAGCTGACGCTGAGACACTGACAAACATGGTCTGTACAGGATTTGATACTGAGACACCAACATGGACCCTACAGGAGATGACAGAGACACACACACGGTCTGTGCAGGAGCTGACACTGAGACACACACAGACCATACTGTAGCTGACACTGAGACACACACGGATCGTAGAGAAGCTGACACTGACACACACACATGGACCGTACAGGAGCTGACACTGAGACACACACAGACTGTACAGGAGCTGACACTAAGACACACACACGGACCGTACATGAGCTGACACTGAGACACACACACGGACTGTACAGGAGCTGACACTGAGACACAAGCACAGAATGTATAGGAGCTGACACTGAGACACACACACGGACTGTACAGGAGCTGACACTGAGACACACACACAGACTGTACATGAGCTGACACTGAGACACACAGACTGTACAGGAGCTGACACTGAGACACACACACGGACTGTACAGGAGCTGACACTGAGACACACGCACAGACTGTACAGGAGCTGACACTGAGACACACGCACAGACTGTACAGGAGCTGACACTGAGACACACACATGGACCGTACAGGAGCTGACACTGAGACACGCACACAGACTGTACAGGAGCTGACACTAAGACACACACATGGACCGTACAGGAGCTGACACTGAGGCACACACACACGGACCGTACAGGAGCTGACACTGAGACACACACAGTGACTGTACAGGAGCTGACAATAAGACACACACACGGACTGTACAGGAGCTGACGATGAGACACACACACGGACTTTACAGGAGCTGTCACTGAGACACACACAGACCGTACAAGAGCTGACACTGAGACACACACACGGACTGTACAGGAGCTGACACTGAGACACACACACAGACTGTACAGGAGCTGACTCTGAGACCCACACACGGACCGTACAGGAGCTGACACTGAGACACACACACGGACCGTACAAGAGCCGACACAGACACACACACGGACTGTACAGGAGCTTACACTGAGACACACACGGACCGTACAGGAGCTGACACTGAGACACACACACAGACTGTACAGGAGCTGACACTGAGACACACACATGGACCGTACAGGAGCTGACACTGAGGCACACACACGGACCGTACAGGAGCTGACACTGAGACACACACATGGACTGTACAGGAGCTGACACTGAGACACACACACAGACCGTACAAGAGCTTACACTGAGACAAACACACGAACCATACAGGAGCTTACACTGAGACACACACGGACCATACAGGAGCTGACACTGAGATACACACATGGACTGTACAGGTGCTGACACTGAGACACACACACGGACCGTACAGGAGCTGACACTGAGACACACACGGTGATTATACAGGAGCTGACACTGAGACACACAAATTCATTGTACAGGAGCTGACACTGAGACACACACAGTGATTGTACAGGAGCTGGCACTGATACACACACAGACCATACTGGAGCTGACACTGAGACACACACGGATCGTAGAGAAGCTGACACTGATACGCAAACAGACCGTACAGGAGCTGAACCGAGACGTGCATACAGACCGTACAGGAGCTGACACTGAGACACACACACTGACTGTACAGAAGCTGACACTGAGATACACACACTGACTGTACAGAAGCTGACACTGAGACACACACACGGAGCGAACAGGAGCTGACACAGACACACACACGGCCCGCACAGAGGATGACACTGAGACTCACACAATGATTCTACAGGAGCTGACACTGATACACACACAGACCGTACAGGAGCTGACACTGAGACACACGCAGGGTCTGTACAGGAGCTGACACCCAGACACACAAGGACTGTTCAGGAGCTGACACTGAGACACACACATGGACCGTACAGGAGCTGACACTGAGACACACACAGACTGAACAGGAGCTGACACTGAGACACCCAAACGGACCGTACAGGAGCTGACACTGAGACACACACACGGACTGTACAGGAGCTGACACTGAGACATGCATACAGACCGTACATGAGCTGACACTGAGATACACACATGGACTGTACAGGAGCTGACACTGAGACATGCATACAGGCCGTACATGAGCTGACACTGAGACACACACACACAGACCGTACAGCAGTTGACACTGAGACACACACACGGACTGTACAGGAGCTGACACTGAGACACACACACGGATTGTACAGGAGCCGACACTGAGACACACACACGGACTGTACAGCAGCTGACACTGAGACACACACATTGATTGTACAGGTGCTGACACTGAGACACACACTATGAATGTACAGGAGCTGGCACTGATACACACACGGATCGTACAGAAGCTGACACTGAGAGAAACGCACGGACTGTACAGGAGCTGACATTGAGACACACACAGACCATAATGGAGCTGACACTGAGACACACACGCATCGTAGAGAAGCTGACACTGAGACACACACATGGACCGTACAGGAGCTGACACTGAGACACACGCAGACAGTACAAGAGATGACACTGAGACACACACACAGACCGTACAGCAGTTGACACTGAAACACACACACGGACTGTACAGGAGCTGACACTGAGACACGCATACAGACAGTACATGAGCTGACACTGAGACACACACATGGACTGTACAGGAGCTGACACTGAGACATGCATACAGACCGTACATGAGCTGACACTGGGACACACACACGGACCGTACAGGAGCTGACACTGAGACACACATAGTGATTGTACAGGTGCTGACACTGAGACACACATTATGAATGTACAGGAGTTGGCACTGATACACACACAGACCGTACAGGATCTGACACTGAGACACACACGGATCGTACAGAAGCTGACACTGAGAGACACGCACGGACTGTACAGGAGCTGACACTGTGACAAACACACGGCCCTAACAGGAGCTGACACCGAGACACATACGGACCGGACAGGAGCTGACACTGAGACACACACACGGACTGTACAGGTGCTGACACTGAGACACGCATACAGACCGTACATGAGCTGACACTGAGACACACACACGGACTGTACAGGAGCTGACACTGAGACATGCATACAGACCGTACATGAGCTGACACTGAGACACAACACAGACCGTACAGCAGTTGACACTGAGACACACAGATGGACTGTACAGGAGCTGACACTGAGACCAACGCATGGATTGTACAGGAGCTGACACTGAGACACACACACGGACTGTACAGGAGCTGACACTGAGACACACACAGTGATTGTACAGGAGCTCGCACTGAGACACACACACGGACCATACATGAGCTGACACTGAGACACACACACGGACCGTACAGGAGCTGGCACTGAGACACACACATGGACCGTACAGGAGCTGGCACTGATACACACACAAACCGTACAGGAGCTGTCACTGAGACACTCACAGACCATACTGGAGCTGACACTGAGACACACACGCATCGTAGAGAAGCTGACACTGAGACACACACATGGACCGTACAGGAGCTGACACTGAGACACACGCAGACAGTACAAGAGATGACACTGAGACACACACACAGACCGTACAGCAGTTGACACTGAAACACACACACGGACTGTACAGGAGCTGACACTGAGACACGCATACAGACAGTACATGAGCTGACACTGAGACACACACATGGACTGTACAGGAGCTGACACTGAGACATGCATACAGACCGTACATGAGCTGACACTGAGACATGCATACAGACCGTACATGAGCTGACACTGAGACACACACACAGACCGTACAGCAGTTGACACTGAGACACACAGATGGACTGTACAGGAGCTGACACTGAGACACACACACGGATTGTACAGGAGCTGACACTGAGACACACACACGGACTGTACAGCAGCTGACACTGGGACACACACACGGACCGTACAGGAGCTGACACTGAGACACACATAGTGATTGTACAGGTGCTGACACTGAGACACACATTATGAATGTACAGGAGTTGGCACTGATACACACACAGACCGTACAGGATCTGACACTGAGACACACACGGATCGTACAGAAGCTGACACTGAGAGACACGCATGGACTGTACAGGAGCTGACACTGTGACAAACACACGGCCCTAACAGGAGCTGACACCGAGACACATACGGACCGGACAGGAGCTGACACTGAGACACACACACAGACCGTACAGCAGTTGACACTGAAACACACACACGGACTGTACAGGTGCTGACACTGAGACACGCATACAGACCGTACATGAGCTGACACTGAGACACACACACGGACTGTACAGGAGCTGACACTGAGACATGCATACAGACCGTACATGAGCTGACACTGAGACACAACACAGACCGTACAGCAGTTGACACTGAGACACACAGATGGACTGTACAGGAGCTGACACTGAGACCAACGCATGGATTGTACAGGAGCTGACACTGAGACACACACACGGACTGTACAGGAGCTGACACTGAGACACACACAGTGATTGTACAGGAGCTCGCACTGAGACACACACACGGACCATACATGAGCTGACACTGAGACACACACACGGACCGTACAGGAGCTGGCACTGAGACACACACATGGACCGTACAGGAGCTGGCACTGATACACACACAAACCGTACAGGAGCTGTCACTGAGACACTCACAGACCATACTGGAGCTGACACTGAGACACACACGCATCGTAGAGAAGCTGACACTGAGACACACACATGGACCGTACAGGAGCTGACACTGAGACACACACAGACAGTACAAGAGCTGACACTGAGACACACACACGGACCGTACAGGAGCTGACACTGAGACACACACACGGACTGTACAGAAGCTGACACTGAGACACGCATACAGACCGTACATGAGCTGACACTGAGACACACACACAGACTGTACAGGAGCTGACACTGAGATAAACGCACGCAGACCGTACAGGAGCTGACACTGAGACACACACACGGACCGTACGGGAGCTGACACTGAGACACACACACGGACTGTACAGGAGCTGACACTGAGACACACATACGGTCTCTACAGGAGCTGACACTGAGACACACACACAGACTGTACAGCAGTTGACACTGGGACACACACATGGACCGTACAGGAGCTCACACATACACACACACATGGACCGTACAGGAGCTGACACTGAGACACACACACGGATCGTACAGGATCTGACACTGAGACACACACACGGACTGTACAGGAGCTGACACTGAGACACACACACGGACCATACAGGAGCTGACACTGAGACACACACACGGACCGTACAGGAGCTGCGACTGAGACACACACAGACTGTACAGGAGCTGACACTGAGACACACACACGGATCGTACAGGAGCTGACACTGAGACACACACACGGATTGTACAGGAGCTGACACTGAGACACATGCACTGACCGTACAGGAGCTGACACTGAGACACTGACAAACATGGTCTGTACAGGAGTTGATACTGAGACACCAACATGGACCCTACAGGAGATGACACTGAGACACACACACGGACTGTACCGGAGCTGACACTGAGACACACACGCATCGTAGAGAAGCTGACACTGAGACACACACATGGACCGTACAGGAGCTGACACTGAGACACACACAGACAGTACAAGAGCTGACACTGAAACACACACACGGACCGTACAGGAGCTGACACTGAGACACACACACGGACTGTACAGGAGCTGACACTGAGACACACACACGGACTCTACAGCAGTTGACACTGGGACACACACATGGACCGTACAGGAGCTGACACTGAGACACACACACGGACCATACAGGAGCTGACACTGAGACACACACACGGACCGTACAGGAGCTGACACTGAGACACACACAGACTGTACAGGAGCTGACACTGAGACACGCACACGGATCGTACAGGAGCTGACACTGAGACACACACACGGATTGTACAGGAGCTGACACTGAGACACATGCACTGACCGTACAGGAGCTGACACTGAGACACTGACAAACATGGTCTGTACAGGAGTTGATACTGAGACACCAACATGGACCCTACAGGAGATGACACTGAGACACACACACGGACTGTACAGGAGCTGACATTGAGACACACACAGACCATACTGGAGCTGACACTGAGACACACACGCATCGTAGAGAAGCTGACACTGAGACACACACGGACCGTACAGGAGCTGACACTGAGACACACACAGACAGTACAAGAGCTGACACTGAGACACACACACGGACTGTACAGGAGCTGAAACTGAGATATGCATACAGACCGTACATGAGCTGACACTGAGACACACACACAGACCGTACAGCAGTTGACACTGAAACACACACACGGACTGTACAGGAGCTGACACTGAGACACGCATACAGACCGTACATGAGCTGACACTGAGACACACACACGGACTGTGCAGGAGCTGACACTGAGACATGCATACAGACCGTACATGAGCTGACACTGAGACACACACACAGACCGTACATGAGCTGACACTGAGACACACAGATGGACTGTACAGGAGCTGACACTGAGACACACATAGTGATTGTACAGGAGCTGACAGTAAGACACACACAGACAGTACAAGAGCTGACACTGAGACACACACACGGACCGTACAGGAGCTGACACTGAGATACACACACACAGACTCTACAGGAGCTGATACTGAGACACACACACAGACTCTACAGGAGCTGACACTGAGACATGCATACAGACCGTACATGAGCTGACACTGAGACACACACACAGACCGTACAGCAGTTGACACTGAGACACACAGATGGACTGTACAGGAGCTGACACTGAGACACACACACGGATTGTACAGGAGCTGACACTGAGACACACACACGGACCGTACAGGAGCTGACACTGAGACACACATAGTGATTGTACAGGTGCTGACACTGAGACACACATTATGAATGTACAGGAGTTGGCACTGATACACACACAGACCGTACAGGATCTGACACTGAGACACACACGGATCGTACAGAAGCTGACACTGAGAGACACGCACGGACTGTACAGGAGCTGACACTGTGACAAACACACGGCCCTAACAGGAGCTGACACCGAGACACATACGGACCGGACAGGAGCTGACACTGAGACACACACACAGACCGTACAGCAGTTGACACTGAAACACACACACGGACTGTACAGGTGCTGACACTGAGACACGCATACAGACCGTACATGAGCTGACACTGAGACACACACACGGACTGTACAGGAGCTGACACTGAGACATGCATACAGACCGTACATGAGCTGACACTGAGACACAACACAGACCGTACAGCAGTTGACACTGAGACACACAGATGGACTGTACAGGAGCTGACACTGAGACCAACGCATGGATTGTACAGGAGCTGACACTGAGACACACACACGGACTGTACAGGAGCTGACACTGAGACACACACAGTGATTGTACAGGAGCTCGCACTGAGACACACACATGGACCATACATGAGCTGACACTGAGACACACACACGGACCGTACAGGAGCTGACACTGAGAGACACGCACGGACTGTACAGGAGCTGACACTGTGACAAACACACGGCCCTAACAGGAGCTGACACCGAGACACATACGGACCGGACAGGAGCTGACACTGAGACACACACACAGACCGTACAGCAGTTGACACTGAAACACACACACGGACTGTACAGGTGCTGACACTGAGACACGCATACAGACCGTACATGAGCTGACACTGAGACACACACACGGACTGTACAGGAGCTGATACTGAGACATGCATACAGACCATACATGAGCTGACACTGAGACACAACACAGACCGTACAGCAGTTGACACTGAGACCCACAGATGGACTGTACAGGAGCTGACACTGAGACCAACGCATGGATTGTACAGGAGCTGACACTGAGACACACACACGGACTGTACAGGAGCTGACACTGAGACACACACAGTGATTGTACAGGAGCTCGCACTGAGACACACACACGGACCATACATGAGCTGACACTGAGACACACACACGGACCGTACAGGAGCTGGCACTGAGACACACACATGGACCGTACAGGAGCTGGCACTGATACACACACAAACCGTACAGGAGCTGTCACTGAGACACTCACAGACCATACTGGAGCTGACACTGTGACACACACGCATCGTAGAGAAGCTGACACTGAGACACAGACATGGACCGTACAGGAGCTGACACTGAGACACACACAGACAGTACAAGAGCTGACACTGAGACACACACACGGACCGTACAGGAGCTGACACTGAGACACACACACGGACTGTACAGAAGCTGACACTGAGACACGCATACAGACCGTACATGAGCTGACACTGAGACACACACACAGACTGTACAGGAGCTGACACTGAGATAAACGCACGCAGACCGTACAGGAGCTGACACTGAGACACACACACGGACCGTACGGGAGCTGACACTGAGACACACACACGGACTGTACAGGAGCTGACACTGAGACACACACACGGTCTCTACAGGAGCTGACACTGAGACACACACACAGACTGTACAGCAGTTGACACTGGGACACACACATGGACCGTACAGGAGCTGACACATAGACACACACATGGACCGTACAGGAGCTGACACTGAGACACACACACGGATCGTACAGGATCTGACACTGAGACACACACACGGACTGTACAGGAGCTGACACTGAGACACACACACGGATGATACAGGAGCTGACACTGAGACACACACACGGACCGTACAGGAGCTGCGACTGAGACACACACAGACTGTACAGGAGCTGACACTGAGACACACACACGGATCGTACAGGAGCTGACACTGAGACACACACACGGATTGTACAGGAGCTGACACTGAGACACATGCACTGACCGTACAGGAGCTGACACTGAGACACTGACAAACATGGTCTGTACAGGAGTTGATACTGAGACACCAACATGGACCCTACAGGAGATGACACTGAGACACACACGCGGACTGTACCGGAGCTGACACTGAGACACACACGCATCGTAGAGAAGCTGACACTGAGACACACACATGGACCGTACAGGAGCTGACACTGAGACACACACAGACAGTACAAGAGCTGACACTGAGACACACACACGGACCGTACAGGAGCTGACACTGAGACACACACACGGACTGTACAGAAGCTGACACTGAGACACGCATACAGACCGTACATGAGCTGACACTGAGACACACACACAGACTGTACAGGAGCTGAAACTGAGATATGCATACAGACCGTACATGAGCTGACACTGAGACACACACATGGACTGGACAGGAGCTGAAACTGAGACATGCATACAGACCGTACATGAGCTGACACTGAGACACACACACAGACCGTACAGCAGTTGACACTGAAAGACACACACGGACTGTACAGGAGCTGACACTGGGACACGCATACAGACCGTACATGAGCTGACACTGAGACACACACACGGACTGTACAGGAGCTGACACTGAGACATGCATACAGACCGTACATGAGCTGACACTGAGACACACACACGGACTGTACAGGAGCTGACACTGAGACATGCATACAGACCGTACATGAGCTGACACTGAGACACACACACAGACCGTACAGCAGTTGACACTGAGACACACAGATGGACTGTACATGAGCTGACACTGAGACACACACACGGATTGTGCAGGAGCTGACACTGAGACACACACACGGACTGTACAGCAGCTGACACTGGGACACACACACGGACCGTACAGGAGCTGACACTGAGACACACATAGTGATTGTACAGGTGCTGACACTGAGACACACACTATGAATGTACAGGAGTTGGCACTGATACACACACAGACCGTACAGGATCTGATACACACACACGGATCGTACAGAAGCTGACACTGAGAGACACGCACGGACTGTACAGGAGCTGACACTGTGACAAACACACGGCCCTAACAGGAGCTGACACCGAGACACATACGGACCGGACAGGAGCTGACACTGAGACACACACACGGACTGTACAGGAGCTGACACTGAGACACACACACGGACTGTACAGAAGCTGACACTGAGACACGCATGCAGACCGTACATGAGCTGACACTGAGACACACACACAGACTGTACAGGAGCTGACACTGAGATAAACGCACGCAGACTGTACTGGAGCTGACACTGAGACACACACACACACAGACAGTACAGGAGCTGACACTGAGACACACACACGGACCGTACAGGAGCTGACACTGAGTCACACACACGGACTGTACAGGAGCTGACACTGAGACACACACACGGACTCTACAGGAGCTGACACTGAGACACACACACAGACTGTACAGGAGCTGACACTGAGACACACACACAGACCGTACAGCAGTTGACCCTGGGACACACACATGGACCGTACAGGAGCTGACACATACACACACACATGGACCGTACAGGAGCTGACACTGAGACACACACACGGATCGTACAGGAGCTGACACTGAGACACACACACGGACTATACAGGAGCTGACACTGAGACACACACACGGACCATACAGGAGCTGACACTGAGACACACACACGGACCGTACAGGAGCTGACACTGAGACACGCATACAGACCGTACAAGAGCTGACACTGAGACACACACAGACTGTACAGGAGCTGACACTGAGACACACACACGGATCGTACAGGAGCTGACACTGAGACACACACACGGATTGTACAGGAGCTGACACTGAGACACATGCACTGACCGTACAGGAGCTGACACTGAGACACTGACAAACATGGTCTGTACAGGAGTTGATACTGAGACACCAACATGGACCCTACAGGAGATGACACTGAGACACACACACGGACTGTACAGGAGCTGACACTGAGACACACACCGACTATACTGGAGCTGACACTGAGACACACACGCATCATAGAGAAGCTGACACTGAGACACACACATGGACCGTACAGGAGCTGACACTGAGACACACACAGACAGTACAAGAGCTGACACTGAGACACACACACGGACCGTACAGGAGCTGACACTGAGACGCACACACGGACTGTTCAGGAGCTGACACTGAGACACGCCTACAGACCGTACATGAGCTGACACTGAGACACACACACGGACTGTACAGGAGCTGACACTGAGACATGCATACAGACCGTACATGAGCTGACACTGAGACACACACACAGACCGTACAGCAGTTGACACTGTGACACACAGATGGACTGTACAGGAGCTGACACTGAGACACACACACGGATTGTACAGGAGCTGACACTGAGACACACACACGGACTGTACAGCAGCTGACACTGGGACACACACACGGACCGTACAGGAGCTGACACTGAGACACACATAGTGATTGTACAGGCGCTGACACTGAGACACACACTATGAATGTACAGGAGCTGGCACTGATACACACACAGACCGTACAGGATCTGACACTGAGACACACACGGATCGTACAGAAGCTGACACTGAGAGACACGCACGGACTGTACAGGAGCTGACTCTGTGACAAACACACGGCCCTAACAGGAGCTGACACCGAGACACATACGGACCGGACAGGAGCTGACACTGAGACACACACACGGACCGTACAGGAGCTGATACTGAGACACACACACGGACCATACATGAGCTGACACTGAGACACACACACGGACGGTACAGGAGATGACACTGAGACCCACGCATATATCGCACAGGAGCTGACACCGAGATATACACGCGGACTGTACAGGAGCTGACACTGAGACGCACACAATGATTGTACAGGAGCTGGCACTGATACACACACAGACCGTACAGGAGCTGACACTGAGACACACACACGGACCGTACAGGTGCTGACACTGAGACACACATTATGAATGTACAGGAGTTGGCACTGATACACACACAGACCGTACAGGATCTGACACTGAGACTCACACGGATCGTACAGAAGCTGACACTGAGAGACACGCACGGACTGTACAGGAGCTGACACTGTGACAAACACATGGCCCTAACAGGAGCTGACACCGAGACACATACGGACCGGACAGGAGCTGACACTGAGACACACACACAGACCGTACAGCAGTTGACACTGAAACACACACACGGACTGTACAGGTGCTGACACTGAGACACGCATACAGTCCGTACATGAGCTGACACTGAGACACACACACGGACTGTACAGGAGCTGACACTGAGACATGCATACAGACCGTACATGAGCTGACACTGAGACACAACACAGACCGTAAAGCAGTTGACACTGAGACACACAGATGGACTGTACAGGAGCTGACACTGAGACCAACACATGGATTGTACAGGAGCTGACACTGAGACACACACACGGACTGTACAGGAGCTGACACTGAGACACACACAGTGATTGTACAGGAGCTCGCACTGAGACACACACACGGACCATACATGAGCTGACACTGAGACACACACACGGACCGTACAGGAGCTGGCACTGAGACACACACATGGACCGTACAGGAGCTGGCACTGATACACACACAAACCGTACAGGAGCTGTCACTGAGACACACACAGACCATACTGGAGCTGACACTGAGACACACACGCATCGTAGAGAAGCTGACACTGAGACACACACATGGAGCGTACAGGAGCTGACACTGAGACACACACAGACAGTACAAGAGCTGACACTGAGACACACACATGGACCGTACAGGAGCTGACACTGAGACACACACACGGACTGTACAGAAGCTGACACTGAGACACGCATACAGACCGTACATGAGATGACACTGAGACACTCACACAGACTGTACAGGAGCTGACACTGAGATAAACGCACGCAGACCGTACAGGAGCTGACACTGAGACACACACACGGACCGTACGGGAGCTGACACTGAGACACACACACGGACTGTACAGGAGCTGACACTGAGACACACACACGGACTCTACAGGAGCTGACACAGAGACACACACACAGACTGTACAGCAGTTGACACTGGGACACACACATGGACCGTACAGGAGCTGACACATACACACACACATGGACCGTACAGGAGCTGACACTGAGACACACACACGGATCGTACAGGAGCTGACACTGAGACACACACACGGACCATACAGGAGCTGACACTGAGACACACACACGGACCGTACAGGAGCTGACACTGAGACACACACAGACTGTACAGGAGCTGACACTGAGACACACGCATGGATCGTACAGGAGCTGACACTGAGACACATCCACGGATTGTACAGGAGCTGACACTGAGACACATGCACTGAGCGTACAGGAGCTGACACTGAGACACTGACAAACATGGTCTGTACAGGAGTTGATACTGAGACACCAACATGGACCCTACAGGAGATGACACTGAGACACACACACGGACTGTACCGGAGCTGACACTGAGACACACACATGGACCGTACAGGAGCTGGCACTGATACACACACAGACCGTACAGGAGCTGACATTGAGACACACACAGACCATACTGGAGCTGACACTGAGACACACACACAGACTGTACAGCAGTTGACACTGGGACACACACATGGACCGTACAGGAGCTGACACATACACACACACATAGACCGTACAGGAGCTGACACTGAGACACACACGCATCGTAGAGAAGCTGACACTGAGACACACACACGGCCCGTACAGGAGCTGACACTGAGACACACACAGACAGTACAAGAGCTGACACTGAGACACACACACGGACCGTGCAGGAGCTGACACTGAGACACACACACGGACTGTACAGGAGCTGACACTGAGACACGCATACAGACCGTACAAGAGCTGACACTGAGACACACACGCATCATAGAGAAACTGACACTGAGACACACACATGGACCGTACAGGAGCTGACACTGAGACACACACAGACAGTACAAGAGCTGACACTGAGACACACACACGGACCGTACAGGAGCTGACACTGAGACACACACACGGACTGTTCAGGAGCTGACACTGAGACACGCCTACAGACCGTACATGAGCTGACACTGAGACACACACACGGACTGTACAGGAGCTGACACTGAGTCATGCATACAGACCGTACATGAGCTGACACTGAGACACACACATAGACCGTACAGCAGTTGACACTGAGACACACAGATGGACTGTACAGGAGCTGACACTGAGACACACACACGGATTGTACAGGAGCTGACACTGAGACACACACACGGACTGTACAGCAGCTGACACTGGGACACACACACACGGACCGTACAGGAGCTGACACTGAGACACACATAGTGATTGTACAGGTGCTGACACTGAGACACACACTATGAATGTACAGGAGCTGGCACTGATACACACACAGACCGTACAGGATCTGACACTGAGACACACACGGATCGTACAGAAGCTGACACTGAGAGACACGCACGGACTGTACAGGAGCTGACACTGTGACAAACACACGGCCCTAACAGGAGCTGACACCGAGACACATACGGACCGGACAGGAGCTGACACTGAGACACACACACGGACCGTACAGGAGCTGATACTGAGACACACACACGGACCATACATGAGCTGACACTGAGACACACACACGGTCGGTACAGGAAATGACACTGAGACCCACGCACGGATCGTACAGGAGCTGACACCGAGATATACACGCGGACTGTACAGGAGCTGACACTGAGACGCACACAATGATTGTACAGGAGCTGGCACTGATACACACACAGACCGTACAGGAGCTGACACTGAGACACACACACGGACCGTACAGGTGCTGACACTGAGACACACATTATGAATGTACAGGAGTTGGCACTGATACACACACAGACCGTACAGGATCTGACACTGAGACACACACGGATCGTACAGAAGCTGACACTGAGAGACACGCACGGACTGTACAGGAGCTGACACTGTGACAAACACACGGCCCTAACAGGAGCTGACACCGAGACACATACGGACCGGACAGGAGCTGACACTGAGACACACACACAGACCGTACAGCAGTTGACACTGAAACACACACACGGACTGTACAGGTGCTGACACTGAGACACGCATACAGACCGTACATGAGCTGACACTGAGACACACACACGGACTGTACAGGAGCTGACACTGAGACATGCATACAGACCGTACATGAGCTGACACTGAGACACAACACAGACCGTACAGCAGTTGACACTGAGACACACAGATGGACTCTACAGGAGCTGACACTGAGACCAACACATGGATTGTACATGAGCTGACACTGAGACACACACACGGACCGTACAGGAGCTGGCAATGAGACACACACATGGACCGTACAGGAGCTGGCACTGATACACACACGGACCGTACAGGAGCTGTCACTGAGACACACACAGACCATACTGGAGCTGACACTGAGACACACACGCATCGTAGAGAAGCTGACACTGAGACACACACATGGACCGTACAGGAGCTGACACTGAGACACACACAGACAGTACAAGAGCTGACACTGAGACACACACACGGACCGTACAGGAGCTGACACTGAGACACACACACGGACTGTACAGAAGCTGACACTGAGACACGCATACAGACCGTACATGAGCTGACACTGAGACACACACACAGACTGTACAGGAGCTGACACTGAGATAAACGCACGCAGACCGTACAGGAGCTGACACTGAGACACACACACGGACCGTACGGGAGCTGACACTGAGACACACACACGGACTGTACAGGAGCTGACACTGAGACACACACATGGACTCTACAGGAGCTGACACTGAGACACACACACAGACTGTACAGCAGTTGACACTGGGACACACACATGGACCGTACAGGAGCTGACACATACACACACACATGGACCGTACAGGAGCTGGCACTGATACACACACAGACCGTACAGGAGCTGACATTGAGACACCCACAGACCATACTGGAGCTGACACTGAGACACACACACAGACTGTACAGCAGTTGACACTGGGACACACACATGGACCGTACAGGAGCTGACACTGAGACACACACAGACAGTACAAGAGCTGACACTGAGACACACACACGGACCGTACAGGAGCTGACACTGAGACACACACACGGACTGTTCAGGAGCTGACACTGAGACACGCCTACAGACCGTACATGAGCTGACACTGAGACACACACACGGACTGTACAGGAGCTGACACTGAGTCATGCATACAGACCGTACATGAGCTGACACTGAGACACACACATAGACCGTACAGCAGTTGACACTGAGACACACAGATGGACTGTACAGGAGCTGACACTGAGACACACACACGGATTGTACAGGAGCTGACACTGAGACACACACACGGACTGTACAGCAGCTGACACTGGGACACACACACACGGACCGTACAGGAGCTGACACTGAGACACACATAGTGATTGTACAGGTGCTGACACTGAGACACACACTATGAATGTACAGGAGCTGGCACTGATACACACACAGACCGTACAGGATCTGACACTGAGACACACACGGATCGTACAGAAGCTGACACTGAGAGACACGCACGGACTGTACAGGAGCTGACACTGTGACAAACACACGGCCCTAACAGGAGCTGACACCGAGACACATACGGACCGGACAGGAGCTGACACTGAGACACACACACGGACCGTACAGGAGCTGATACTGAGACACACACACGGACCATACATGAGCTGACACTGAGACACACACACGGTCGGTACAGGAGATGACACTGAGACCCACGCACGGATCGTACAGGAGCTGACACCGAGATATACACGCGGACTGTACAGGAGCTGACACTGAGACGCACACAATGATTGTACAGGAGCTGGCACTGATACACACACAGACCGTACAGGAGCTGACACTGAGACACACACACGGACCGTACAGGTGCTGACACTGAGACACACATTATGAATGTACAGGAGTTGGCACTGATACACACACAGACCGTACAGGATCTGACACTGAGACACACACGGATCGTACAGAAGCTGACACTGAGAGACACGCACGGACTGTACAGGAGCTGACACTGTGACAAACACACGGCCCTAACAGGAGCTGACACCGAGACACATACGGACCGGACAGGAGCTGACACTGAGACACACACACAGACCGTACAGCAGTTGACACTGAAACACACACACGGACTGTACAGGTGCTGACACTGAGACACGCATACAGACCGTACATGAGCTGACACTGAGACACACACACGGACTGTACAGGAGCTGACACTGAGACATGCATACAGACCGTACATGAGCTGACACTGAGACACAACACAGACCGTACAGCAGTTGACACTGAGACACACAGATGGACTCTACAGGAGCTGACACTGAGACCAACACATGGATTGTACATGAGCTGACACTGAGACACACACACGGACCGTACAGGAGCTGGCAATGAGACACACACATGGACCGTACAGGAGCTGGCACTGATACACACACGGACCGTACAGGAGCTGTCACTGAGACACACACAGACCATACTGGAGCTGACACTGAGACACACACGCATCGTAGAGAAGCTGACACTGAGACACACACATGGACCGTACAGGAGCTGACACTGAGACACACACAGACAGTACAAGAGCTGACACTGAGACACACACACGGACCGTACAGGAGCTGACACTGAGACACACACACGGACTGTACAGAAGCTGACACTGAGACACGCATACAGACCGTACATGAGCTGACACTGAGACACACACACAGACTGTACAGGAGCTGACACTGAGATAAACGCACGCAGACCGTACAGGAGCTGACACTGAGACACACACACGGACCGTACGGGAGCTGACACTGAGACACACACACGGACTGTACAGGAGCTGACACTGAGACACACACATGGACTCTACAGGAGCTGACACTGAGACACACACACAGACTGTACAGCAGTTGACACTGGGACACACACATGGACCGTACAGGAGCTGACACATACACACACACATGGACCGTACAGGAGCTGGCACTGATACACACACAGACCGTACAGGAGCTGACATTGAGACACCCACAGACCATACTGGAGCTGACACTGAGACACACACACAGACTGTACAGCAGTTGACACTGGGACACACACATGGACCGTACAGGAGCTGACACATACACACACACATGGACCGTACAGGAGCTGACACTGAGACACACACACGGATCGTACAGGAGCTGACACTGAGACACACCCACGGATTGTACAGGAGCTGACACTGAGACACAGGCACTGACCGTACAGGAGCTGACACTGAGACACTGACAAACATGGTCTGTACAGGAGTTGATACTGAGACACCAACATGGACCCTACAGGAGATGACACTGAGACACACACACGGACTGTACCGGAGCTGACACTGAGACACACACATGGACCGTACAGGAGCTGGCACTGATACACACACAGACCGTACAGGAGCTGACATTGAGACACACACAGACCATACTGGAGCTGACACTGAGACACACACGCACCGTAGAGAAGCTGACACTGAGACACACACAGGGACCGTACAGGAGCTGACACTGAGACACACACAGACAGTAGAAGAGCTGACACTGAGACACACATACGGACCGTACAGGAGCTGAGACTGAGACACACACACGGACTGTTCAGGAGCTGACACTGAGACACGCATACAGACCGTACATGAGCTGACACTGAGACACACACACAGACTGTACAGGAGCTGAAACTGAGACATGCATACAGACCGTACATGAGCTGACACTGAGACACACACATGGACTGTACAGGAGCTGAAACTGAGACATGCATACAGACCGTACATGAGCTGACACTGAGACACACACTCAGACCGTACAGCAGTTGACACTGAAACACACACACGGACTGTACAGGAGCTGACAGTGGGACACGCATACAGACCGTACATGAGCTGACACTGAGACACACACACGGACTGTACAGGAGCTGACACTGAGACATGCATACAGACCGTACATGAGCTGACACTGAGACACACACACAGACCGTACAGCAGTTGACACTGAGACACACAGATGGACTGTACAGGAGCTGACACTGAGACACACACACGGATTGTACAGGAGCTGACACTGAGACACACACACGGATTGTACAGCAGCTGACACTGGGACACACACACGGACCGTACAGGAGCTGACACTGAGACACACATAGTGATTGTGCCGGTGCTGACACTGAGACACACACTATGAATGTACAGGAGTTGGCACTGATACACACACAGACCGTACAGGATCTGACACAGACATACACGGATCGTACAGAAGCTGACACTGAGAGACACGCACGGACTGTACAGGAGCTGACACTGTGACAAACACACGGCCCTAACAGGAGCTGACACCGAGACACATACGGACCGGACAGGAGCTGACACTGAGACACACACACGGACCGTACAGGAGCTGACACTGAGACACACACACGGACTGTACAGAAGCTGACACTGAGACACGCATACAGACCGTACATGAGCTGACACTGAGACACACACACAGACTGTACAGGAGCTGACACTGAGATAAACGCACGCAGACCGTACAGGAGCTGACACTGAGACACACACACAGACAGTACAGGAGCTGACACTGAGACACGCACACGGACCGTACAGGAGCTGACACTGAGACACACACACGGACTGTACAGGAGCTGACACTGAGACACACACACAGACTGTACAGGAGCTGACACTGAGACACACACACGGACCGTACAGCAGTTGACACTGGGACACACACATGGACCGTACAGGAGCTGACACATACACACACACATGGACCGTACAGGAGCTGACACTGAGACACACACACGGATCGTACAGGAGCTGACACTGAGACGCACACACGGACTGTTCAGGAGCTGACACTGAGACACGCCTACAGACCGTACATGAGCTGACACTGAGACACACACACGGACTGTACAGGAGCTGACACTGAGACATGCATACAGACCGTACATGAGCTGACACTGAGACACACACACGGACCGTACAGCAGTTGACACTGTGACACACAGATGGACTGTACAGGAGCTGACACTGAGACACACACACGGATTGTACAGGAGCTGACACTGAGACACACACACGGACTGTACAGCAGCTGACACTGGGACACACACACGGACCGTACAGGAGCTGACACTGAGACACACATAGTGATTGTACAGGTGCTGACACTGAGACACACACTATGAATGTACAGGAGCTGGCACTGATACACACACAGACCGTACAGGATCTGACACTGAGACACACACGGATCGTACAGAAGCTGACACTGAGAGACACGCACGGACTGTACAGGAGCTGACTCTGTGACAAACACACGGCCCTAACAGGAGCTGACACCGAGACACATACGGACCGGACAGGAGCTGACACTGAGACACACACACGGACCGTACAGGAGCTGATACTGAGACACACACACGGACCATACATGAGCTGACACTGAGACACACACACGGACGGTACAGGAGATGACACTGAGACCCACGCATGTATCGCACAGGAGCTGACACCGAGATATACACGCGGACTGTACAGGAGCTGACACTGAGACGCACACAATGATTGTACAGGAGCTGGCACTGATACACACACAGACCGTACAGGAGCTGACACTGAGACACACACACGGACCGTACAGGTGCTGACACTGAGACACACATTATGAATGTACAGGAGTTGGCACTGATACACACACAGACCGTACAGGATCTGACACTGAGACTCACACGGATCGTACAGAAGCTGACACTGAGAGACACGCACGGACTGTACATGAGCTGACACTGTGACAAACACACGGCCCTAACAGGAGCTGACACCGAGACACATACGGACCGGACAGGAGCTGACACTGAGACACACACACAGACCGTACAGCAGTTGACACTGAAACACACACACGGACTGTACAGGTGCTGACACTGAGACACGCATACAGTCCGTACATGAGCTGACACTGAGACACACACATGGACTGTACAGGAGCTGACACTGAGACATGCATACAGACCGTACATGAGCTGACACTGAGACACAACACAGACCGTAAAGCAGTTGACACTGAGACACACAGATGGACTGTACAGGAGCTGACACTGAGACCAACACATGGATTGTACAGGAGCTGACACTGAGACACACACACGGACTGTACAGGAGCTGACACTGAGACACACACAGTGATTGTACAGGAGCTCGCACTGAGACACACACACGGACCATACATGAGCTGACACTGAGACACACACACGGACCGTACAGGAGCTGGCACTGAGACACACACATGGACCGTACAGGAGCTGGCACTGATACACACACAAACCGTACAGGAGCTGTCACTGAGACACACACAGACCATACTGGAGCTGACACTGAGACACACACGCATCGTAGAGAAGCTGACACTGAGACACACACATGGACCGTACAGGAGCTGACACTGAGACACACACAGACAGTACAAGAGCTGACACTGAGACACACACATGGACCGTACAGGAGCTGACACTGAGACACACACACGGACTGTACAGAAGCTGACACTGAGACACGCATACAGACCGTACATGAGATGACACTGAGACACTCACACAGACTGTACAGGAGCTGACACTGAGATAAACGCACGCAGACCGTACAGGAGCTGACACTGAGACACACACACGGACCGTACGGGAGCTGACACTGAGACACACACACGGACTGTACAGGAGCTGACACTGAGACACACACACGGACTCTACAGGAGCTGACACAGAGACACACACACAGACTGTACAGCAGTTGACACTGGGACACACACATGGACCGTACAGGAGCTGACACATACACACACACATGGACCGTACAGGAGCTGGCACTGAGACACACACACGGATCGTACAGGAGCTGACACTGAGACACACACACGGATCGTACAGGAGCTGACACTGAGACACACACACGGACCATACAGGAGCTGACACTGAGACACACACACGGACCGTACAGGAGCTGACACTGAGACACACACAGACTGTACAGGAGCTGACACTGAGACACACGCATGGATCGTACAGGAGCTGAGACTGAGACACATCCACGGATTGTACAGGAGCTGACACTGAGACACATGCACTGAGCGTACAGGAGCTGACACTGAGACACTGACAAACATGGTCTGTACAGGAGTTGATACTGAGACACCAACATGGACCCTACAGGAGATGACACTGAGACACACACACGGACTGTACCGGAGCTGACACTGAGACACACACATGGACCGTACAGGAGCTGGCACTGATACACACACAGACCGTACAGGAGCTGACATTGAGACACACACAGACCATACTGGAGCTGACACTGAGACACACACACAGACTGTACAGCAGTTGACACTGGGACACACACATGGACCGTACAGGAGCTGACACATACACACACACATAGACCGTACAGGAGCTGACACTGAGACACACACGCATCGTAGAGAAGCTGACACTGAGACACACACACGGACCGTACAGGAGCTGACACTGAGACACACACAGACAGTACAAGAGCTGACACTGAGACACACACACGGACCGTGCAGGAGCTGACACTGAGACACACACACGGACTGTACAGGAGCTGACACTGAGACACGCATACAGACCGTACAAGAGCTGACACTGAGACACACACGCATCATAGAGAAACTGACACTGAGACACACACATGGACCGTACAGGAGCTGACACTGAGACACACACAGACAGTACAAGAGCTGACACTGAGACACACACACGGACCGTACAGGAGCTGACACTGAGACACACACACGGACTGTTCAGGAGCTGACACTGAGACACGCCTACAGACCGTACATGAGCTGACACTGAGACACACACACGGACTGTACAGGAGCTGACACTGAGTCATGCATACAGACCGTACATGAGCTGACACTGAGACACACACACAGACCGTACAGCAGTTGACACTGAGACACACAGATGGATTGTACAGGAGCTGACACTGAGACACACACACGGATTGTACAGGAGCTGACACTGAGACACACACACGGACTGTACAGCAGCTGACACTGGGACACACACACACGGACCGTACAGGAGCTGACACTGAGACACACATAGTGATTGTACAGGTGCTGACACTGAGACACACACTATGAATGTACAGGAGCTGGCACTGATACACACACAGACCGTACAGGATCTGACACTGAGACACACACGGATCGTACAGAAGCTGACACTGAGAGACACGCACGGACTGTACAGGAGCTGACACTGTGACAAACACACGGCCCTAACAGGAGCTGACACCGAGACACATACGGACCGGACAGGAGCTGACACTGAGACACACACACGGACCGTACAGGAGCTGATACTGAGACACACACACGGACCATACATGAGCTGACACTGAGACACACACACGGACGGTACAGGAGATGACACTGAGACCCACGCACGGATCGTACAGGAGCTGACACCGAGATATACACGCGGACTGTACAGGAGCTGACACTGAGACGCACACAATGATTGTACAGGAGCTGGCACTGATACACACACAGACCGTACAGGAGCTGACACTGAGACACACACACGGACCGTACAGGTGCTGACACTGAGACACACATTATGAATGTACAGGAGTTGGCACTGATACACACACAGACCGTACAGGATCTGACACTGAGACACACACGGATCGTACAGAAGCTGACACTGAGAGACACGCACGGACTGTACAGGAGCTGACACTGTGACAAACACACGGCCCTAACAGGAGCTGACACCGAGACACATACGGACCGGACAGGAGCTGACACTGAGACACACACACAGACCGTACAGCAGTTGACACTGAAACACACACACGGACTGTACAGGTGCTGACACTGAGACACGCATACAGACCGTACATGAGCTGACACTGAGACACACACACGGACTGTACAGGAGCTGACACTGAGACATGCATACAGACCGTACATGAGCTGACACTGAGACACAACACAGACCGTACAGCAGTTGACACTGAGACACACAGATGGACTGTACAGGAGCTGACACTGAGACCAACACATGGATTGTACAGGAGCTGACACTGAGACACACACACGGACTGTACAGGAGCTGACACTGAGACACACACAGTGATTGTACAGGAGCTCGCACTGAGACACACACACGGACCATACATGAGCTGACACTGAGACACACACACGGACCGTACAGGAGCTGGCACTGAGACACACACATGGACCGTACAGGAGCTGGCACTGATACACACACGGACCGTACAGGAGCTGGCACTGATACACACACGGACCGTACAGGAGCTGTCACTGAGACACACACAGACCATACTGGAGCTGACACTGAGACACACACGCATCGTAGAGAAGCTGACACTGAGACACACACATGGACCGTACAGGAGCTGACACTGAGACACACACAGACAGTACAAGAGCTGACACTGAGACACACACACGGACCGTACAGGAGCTGACACTGAGACACACACACGGACTGTACAGAAGCTGACACTGAGACACGCATACAGACCGTACATGAGCTGACACTGAGACACACACACAGACTGTACAGGAGCTGACACTGAGATAAACGCACGCAGACCGTACAGGAGCTGACACTGAGACACACACACGGACCGTACGGGAGCTGACACTGAGACACACACACGGACTGTACAGGAGCTGACACTGAGACACACACACGGACTCTACAGGAGCTGACACTGAGACACACACACAGACTGTACAGCAGTTGACACTGGGACACACACATGGACCGTACAGGAGCTGACACATACACACACACATGGACCGTACAGGAGCTGGCACTGATACACACACAGACCGTACAGGAGCTGACATTGAGACACCCACAGACCATACTGGAGCTGACACTGAGACACACACACAGACTGTACAGCAGTTGACACTGGGACACACACATGGACCGTACAGGAGCTGACACATACACACACACATGGACCGTACAGGAGCTGACACTGAGACACACACACGGATCGTACAGGAGCTGACACTGAGACACACCCACGGATTGTACAGGAGCTGACACTGAGACACATGCACTGACCGTACAGGAGCTGACACTGAGACACTGACAAACATGGTCTGTACAGGAGTTGATACTGAGACACCAACATGGACCCTACAGGAGATGACACTGAGACACACACACGGACTGTACCGGAGCTGACACTGAGACACACACATGGACCGTACAGGAGCTGGCACTGATACACACACAGACCGTACAGGAGCTGACATTGAGACACACACAGACCATACTGGAGCTGACACTGAGACACACACGCATCGTAGAGAAGCTGACACTGAGACACACACAGGGACCGTACAGGAGCTGACACTGAGACACACACAGACAGTAGAAGAGCTGACACTGAGACACACATACGGACCGTACAGGAGCTGAGACTGAGACACACACACGGACTGTTCAGGAGCTGACACTGAGACACGCATACAGACCGTACATGAGCTGACACTGAGACACACACACAGACTGTACAGGAGCTGAAACTGAGACATGCATACAGACCGTACATGAGCTGACACTGAGACACACACATGGACTGTACAGGAGCTGAAACTGAGACATGCATACAGACCGTACATGAGCTGACACTGAGACACACACTCAGACCGTACAGCAGTTGACACTGAAACACACACACGGACTGTACAGGAGCTGACAGTGGGACACGCATACAGACCGTACATGAGCTGACACTGAGACACACACACGGACTGTACAGGAGCTGACACTGAGACATGCATACAGACCGTACATGAGCTGACACTGAGACACACACACAGACCGTACAGCAGTTGACACTGAGACACACAGATGGACTGTACAGGAGCTGACACTGAGACACACACATGGATTGTACAGGAGCTGACACTGAGACACACACACGGATTGTACAGCAGCTGACACTGGGACACACACACGGACCGTACAGGAGCTGACACTGAGACACACATAGTGATTGTGCCGGTGCTGACACTGAGACACACACTATGAATGTACAGGAGTTGGCACTGATACACACACAGACCGTACAGGATCTGACACAGACATACACGGATCGTACAGAAGCTGACACTGAGAGACACGCACGGACTGTACAGGAGCTGACACTGTGACAAACACACGGCCCTAACAGGAGCTGACACTGAGACACACACACGGACTGTACAGGAGCTGACACTGAGACATGCATACAGACCGTACAGGAGCTGACACTGAGACACACACACGGACTGTACAGAAGCTGACACTGAGACACGCATACAGACCGTACATGAGCTGACACTGAGACACACACACAGACTGTACAGGAGCTGACACTGAGATAAACGCACGCAGACCGTACAGGAGCTGACACTGAGACACACACACACACAGACAGTACAGGAGCTGACACTGAGACACACACACGGACCGTACAGGAGCTGACACTGAGACACACACACGGACTGTACAGGAGCTGACACTGAGACACACACACAGACTGTACAGTAGCTGACACTGAGACACACACACGGACCGTACAGCAGTTGACACTGGGACACACACATGGACCGTACAGGAGCTGACACTGAGACACACACACGGATCGTACAGGAGCTGACACTGAGACACACACACGGACTATACAGGAGCTGACACTGAGACATACACACGGACCATACAGGAGCTGATACTGAGACACACACACGGACCGTACAGGAGCTGACACTGAGACACGCATACAGACCGTACAAGAGCTGACACTGAGACACACACAGACTGTACAGGAGCTGACACTGAGACACACACACGGACCGTACAGGAGCTGACACTGAGACACACACAGTGATTGTACAGGAGCTCGCACTGAGACACACACACGGACCATACATGAGCTGACACTGAGACACACACACGGACCGTACAGGAGCTGGCACTGAGACACACACATGGACCGTACAGGAGCTGGCACTGATACACACACGGACCGTACAGGAGCTGTCACTGAGACACACACAGACCATACTGGAGCTGACACTGAGACACACACGCATCGTAGAGAAGCTGACACTGAGACACACACATGGACCGTACAGGAGCTGACACCGAGACACACACAGACAGTACAAGAGCTGACACTGAGACACACACACGGACCGTACAGGAGCTGACACTGAGACACACACACGGACTTTACAGAAGCTGACACTGAGACACGCATACAGACCATACATGAGCTGACACTGAGACACACACACAGACTGTACAGGAGCTGACACTGAGATAAACGCACGCAGACCGTACAGGAGCTGACACTGAGACACACACACGGACCGTACGGGAGCTGACACTGAGACACACACACGGACTGTACAGGAGCTGACACTGAGACACACACACGGACTCTACAGGAGCTGACACTGAGACACACACACAGACTGTACAGCAGTTGACACTGGGACACACACATGGACCGTACAGGAGCTGACACATACACACACACATGGACCGTACAGGAGCTGGCACTGATACACACACAGACCGTACAGGAGCTGACACTGAGACACACACACAGACTGTACAGCAGTTGACACTGGGACACACACATGGACCGTACAGGAGCTGACACATACACACACACATGGACCGTACAGGAGCTGACACTGAGACACACACACGGATCGTACAGGAGCTGACACTGAGACACACCCACGGATTGTACAGGAGCTGACACTGAGACACATGCACTGACCGTACAGGAGCTGACACTGAGACACTGACAAACATGGTCTGTACAGGAGTTGATACTGAGACACCAACATGGACCCTACAGGAGATGACACTGAGACACACACACGGACTGTACCGGAGCTGACACTGAGACACACACATGGACCGTACAGGAGCTGGCACTGATACACACACAGACCGTACAGGAGCTGACATTGAGACACACAAAGACCATACTGGAGCTGACACTGAGACACACACGCATCGTAGAGAAGCTGACACTGAGACACACACACGGACCGTACAGGAGCTGACACTGAGACACACACAGACAGTACAAGAGCTGACACTGAGACACACATACGGACCGTACAGGAGCTGAGACTGAGACACACACACGGACTGTTCAGGAGCTGACACTGAGACACGCATACAGACCGTACATGAGCTGACACTGAGACACACACACAGACTGTACAGGAGCTGAAACTGAGAAATGCATACAGACCGTACATGAGCTGACACTGAGACACACACATGGACTGTACAGGAGCTGAAACTGAGACATGCATACAGACCGTACATGAGCTGACACTGAGACACACACTCAGACCGTACAGCAGTTGACACTGAAACACACACACGGACTGTACAGGAGCTGACAGTGGGATACGCATACAGACCGTACATGAGCTGACACTGAGACACACACACGGACTGTACAGGAGCTGACACTGAGACATGCATACAGACCGTACATGAGCTGACACTGAGACACACACACAGACCGTACAGCAGTTGACACTGAGACACACAGATGGACTGTACAGGATCTGACACTGAGACACACACACGGATTGTACAGGAGCTGACACTGAGACACACACACGGACTGTACAGCAGCTGACACTGGGACACACACACGGACCGTACAGGAGCTGACACTGAGACACACATAGTGATTGTACAGGTGCTGACACTGAGACACACATTATGAATGTACAGGAGTTGGCACTGATACACACACAGACCGTACAGGATCTGACACTGAGACACACACGGATCGTACAGAAGCTGACACTGAGAGACACGCACGGACTGTACAGGAGCTGACACTGTGACAAACACACGGCCCTAACAGGAGCTGACACCGAGACACATACGGACCGGACAGGAGCTGACACTGAGACACACACACGGACCGTACAGGAGCTGACACTGAGACACACACACGGACTGTACAGAAGCTGACACTGAGACACGCATACAGACCGTACATGAGCTGACACTGAGACACACACACAGACTGTACAGGAGCTGACACTGAGATAAACGCACGGACTGTACAGGAGCTGACACTCAGACACACCCACACACACTGTACAGGAGCTGACACTGAGACACACACACGGACCGTACAGGAGCTGACACTGAGACACACACACGGACTGTACAGGAGCTGACACTGAGACACACACACAGACTGTACAGGAGCTCACACTGAGACACACACACGGACCGTACAGGAGTTGACACTGGGACACACACATGGACCGTACAGGAGCTGACACTGAGACACACACACGGATCGTACAGGAGCTGACACTGAGACACACACACGGACTATACAGGAGCTGACACTGAGACATACACACGGACCATACAGGAGCTGATACTGAGACACACACACGGACCGTACAGGAGCTGACACTGAGACACGCATACAGACCGTACAAGAGCTGACACTGAGACACACACAGACTGTACAGGAGCTGACACTGAGACACACACACGGACTGTACAGGAGCTGACACTGAGACACACACAGTGATTGTACAGGAGCTCGCACTGAGACACACACACGGACCATACATGAGCTGACACTGAGACACACACACGGACCGTACAGGAGCTGGCACTGAGACACACACATGGACCGTACAGGAGCTGGCACTGATACACACACGGACCGTACAGGAGCTGTCACTGAGACACACACAGACCATACTGGAGCTGACACTGAGACACACACGCATCGTAGAGAAGCTGACACTGAGACACACACATGGACCGTACAGGAGCTGACACTGAGACACACACAGACAGTACAAGAGCTGACACTGAGACACACACACGGACCGTACAGGAGCTGACACTGAGACACACACACGGACTGTACAGAAGCTGACACTGAGACACGCATACAGACCGTACATGAGCTGACACTGAGACACACACACAGACTGTACAGGAGCTGACACTGAGATAAACGCACGCAGACCGTACAGGAGCTGACACTGAGACACACACACGGACCGTACGGGAGCTGACACTGAGACACACACACGGACTGTACAGGAGCTGACACTGAGACACACACACGGACTCTACAGGAGCTGACACTGAGACACACACACAGACTGTACAGCAGTTGACACTGGGACACACACATGGACCGTACAGGAGCTGACACATACACACACACATGGACCGTACAGGAGCTGGCACTGATACACACACAGACCGTACAGGAGCTGACTCTGAGACACACACACAGACTGTACAGCAGTTGACACTGGGACACACACATGGACCGTACAGGAGCTGACACATACACACACACATGGACCGTACAGGAGCTGACACTGAGACACACACACGGATCGTACAGGAGCTGACACTGAGACACACCCACGGATTGTACAGGAGCTGACACTGAGACACATGCACTGACCGTACAGGAGCTGACACTGAGACACTGACAAACATGGTCTGTACAGGAGTTGATACTGAGACACCAACATGGACCCTACAGGAGATGACACTGAGACACACACACGGACTGTACCGGAGCTGACACTGAGACACACACATGGACCGTACAGGAGCTGGCACTGATACACACACAGACCGTACAGGAGCTGACATTGAGACACACACAGACCATACTGGAGCTGACACTGAGACACACACGCATCGTAGAGAAGCTGACACTGAGACACACACAGCGACCGTACAGGAGCTGACACTGAGACACACACAGACAGTACAAGAGCTGACACTGAGACACACATACGGACCGTACAGGAGCTGAGACTGAGACACACACACGGACTGTTCAGGAGCTGACACTGAGACACGCATACAGACCGTACATGAGCTGACACTGAGACACACACACAGACTGTACAGGAGCTGAAACTGAGAAATGCATACAGACCGTACATGAGCTGACACTGAGACACACACATGGACTGTACAGGAGCTGAAACTGAGACATGCATACAGACCGTACATGAGCTGACACTGAGACACACACTCAGACCGTACAGCAGTTGACACTGAAACACACACACGGACTGTACAGGAGCTGACAGTGGGATACGCATACAGACCGTACATGAGCTGACACTGAGACACACACACGGACTGTACAGGAGCTGACACTGAGACATGCATACAGACCGTACATGAGCTGACACTGAGACACACACACAGACCGTACAGCAGTTGACACTGAGACACACAGATGGACTGTACAGGATCTGACACTGAGACACACACACGGATTGTACAGGAGCTGACACTGAGACACACACACGGACTGTACAGCAGCTGACACTGGGACACACACACGGACCGTACAGGAGCTGACACTGAGACACACATAGTGATTGTACAGGTGCTGACACTGAGACACACATTATGAATGTACAGGAGTTGGCACTGATACACACACAGACCGTACAGGATCTGACACTGAGACACACACGGATCGTACAGAAGCTGACACTGAGAGACACGCACGGACTGTACAGGAGCTGACACTGTGACAAACACACGGCCCTAACAGGAGCTGACACCGAGACACATACGGACCGGACAGGAGCTGACACTGAGACACACACAGACCGTACAGCAGTTGACACTGAAACACACACACGGACTGTACAGGTGCTGACACTGAGACACGCATACAGACCGTACATGAGCTGACACTGAGACACACACACGGACTGTACAGGAGCTGACACTGAGACATGCATTCAGACCGTACATGAGCTGACACTGAGACACACACACGGACTGTACAGAAGCTGACACTGAGACACGCATACAGACCGTACATGAGCTGACACTGAGACACACACACAGACTGTACAGGAGCTGACACTGAGATAAACGCACGCAGACCGTACAGGGGCTGACACTGAGACACACACACACACAGACAGTACAGGAGCTGACACTGAGACACACACACGGACCGTACAGGAGCTGACACTGAGACACACACACGGACTGTACAGGAGCTGACACTGAGACACACACACAGACTGTACAGGAGCTGACACTGAGACACACACACAGACCGTACAGCAGTTGACACTGGGACACACACATGGACCGTACAGGAGCTGACACATACACACACACATGGACCGTACAGGAGCTGACACTGAGACACACACACGGATCGTACAGGAGCTGACACTGAGACACACACACGGACTATACAGGAGCTGACACTGAGACATACACACGGACCATACAGGAGCTGATACTGAGACACACACACGGACCGTACAGGAGCTGACACTGAGACACGCATACAGACCGTACAAGAGCTGACACTGAGACACACACAGACTGTACAGGAGCTGACACTGAGACACACACACGGATCGTACAGGAGCTGACACTGAGACACACACACGGATTGTACAGGAGCTGACACTGAGACACATGCACTGACCATACAGGAGCTGACACTGAGACACTGACAAACATGGTCTGTACAGGAGTTGATACTGAGACACCAACATGGACCCTACAGGAGATGACACTGAGACACACACACGGACTGTACAGGAGCTGACACTGAGACACACACCGACCATACTGGAGCTGACACTGAGACACACACGCATCATAGAGAAACTGACACTGAGACACACACATGGACCGTACAGGAGCTGACACTGAGACACACACAGACAGTACAAGAGCTGACACTGAGACACACACACGGACCGTACAGGAGCTGACACTGAGACACACACACGGACTGTTCAGGAGCTGACACTGAGACACGCATACAGACCGTACATGAGCTGACACTGAGACACACACACGGACTGTAGAGGAGCTGACACTGAGACATGCATACAGACCGTACATGAGCTGACACTGAGACACACACACAGACCGTACAGCAGTTGACACTGAGACACACAGATGGACTGTACAGGAGCTGACACTGAGACACACACACGGATTGTACAGGAGCTGACACTGAGACACACACACAGACTGTACAGGAGCTGACACTGAGACACACACACGGGCCGTATAGGAGCTGACACTGAGACACACATAGTGATTGTACAGGTGCTGACACTGAGACACACACTATGAATGTACAGGAGCTGGCACTGATACACAGACAGACCGTACAGGATCTGACACTGAGACACACACGGATCGTACAGAAGCTGACACTGAGAGACACGCACGGACTGTACAGGAGCTGACACTGTGACAAACACACGGTCCTAACAGGAGCTGACACCGAGACACATACGGACCGGACAGGAGCTGACACTGAGACACACACACGGACCGTACAGGAGATGATACTGAGACACACACACGGACGGTACAGGAGCTGACACTGAGACCCACGCACGGATCGTACAGGAGCTGACACCGAGATATACACGCGGACTGTACAGGAGCTGACACTGAGACGCACACAATGATTGTACAGGAGCTGGCACTGATACACACACAGACCGTACAGGAGATGACACTGAGACACACACACGGACCGTACAGGAGCTGACACTGAGACACACACATGGACTGTACAGGAGCTGACACTGAGACACACACACGGACCATACATGAGCTGACACTGAGACACACGCACGGACGGTACAGGAGCTGACACTGAGATATACACGCGGACTGTACAGGAGCTGACACTGAGACACACACAATGATTGTACAGGAGCTGGCACTGATACACACACAGACCGTACAGGAGCTGACACTGAGACACACACACGGACCGTACAGGAGCTGACACTGAGACACACACATGGACTGTACAGGAGCTGACACTGAGACACACACATGGACCGTACTGGAGCTGATACTGAGACACACAGACGGACTGTACAGGAGCTGACACTGAAACACACACACGGGCTGTACAGGAGCTGACACTGAGATACACACATGGACTGTACCGGAGCTGACACTGAGACACACACATGGACCGTACAGGAGCTGGCACTGATACACACACAGACCATACAGGAGCTGACACTGAGACACACACATAGACTGTACAGGAGATGACACTGAGACACACACACAGACTGTACAGGAGCTGATACTGAAACACACACACAGACTGTACAGGAGCTGACACTGAGACACACACACGGACCGTACAGGAGCTGACACTGAGACACACACACAAACCCTACAGGAGCTGACACTGAGAAACACACACGGACTGTACAGGAGCTGACACTGAGACACACACACAGACCGTACAGCAGTTGACACTGGGACACACACATGAACCGTACAGGAGCTGACACATACACACACACATGGACCGTACAGGAGCTGGCACTGATACACACACAGACCGTACAGGAGCTGACATTGAGACACCCACAGACCATACTGGAGCTGACACTGAGACACACACGCATCGTAGAGAAGCTGACACTGAGACACACACAGCGACCGTACAGGAGCTGACACTGAGACACACACAGACAGTACAAGAGCTGACACTGAGACACAAATACGGACCGTACAGGAGCTGAGACTGAGACACACACACGGACTGTTCAGGAGCTGACACTGAGACACGCATACAGACCGTACATGAGCTGACACTGAGACACACACACAGACTGTACAGGAGCTGAAACTGAGACATGCATACAGACCGTACATGAGCTGACACTGAGACACACACATGGACTGTACAGGAGCTGAAACTGAGACATGCATACAGACCGTACATGAGCTGACACTGAGACACACACTCAGACCGTACAGCAGTTGACACTGAAACACACACACGGACTGTACAGGAGCTGACAGTGGGACACGCATACAGACCGTACATGAGCTGACACTGAGACACACACACGGACTGTACAGGAGCTGACACTGAGACATGCATACAGACCGTACATGAGCTGACACTGAGACACACACACAGACCGTACAGCAGTTGACACTGAGACACACAGATGGACTGTACAGGATCTGACACTGAGACACACACACGGATTGTACAGGAGCTGACACTGAGACACACACACGGACTGTACAGCAGCTGACACTGGGACACACACACGGACCGTACAGGAGCTGACACTGAGACACACATAGTGATTGTACAGGTGCTGACACTGAGACACACATTATGAATGTACAGGAGTTGGCACTGATACACACACAGACCGTACAGGATCTGACACTGAGACACACACGGATCGTACAGAAGCTGACACTGAGAGACACGCACGGACTGTACAGGAGCTGACACTGTGACAAACACACGGCCCTAACAGGAGCTGACACCGAGACACATACGGACCGGACAGGAGCTGACACTGAGACACACACACGGACCGTACAGGAGCTGACACTGAGACACACACACGGACTGTACAGAAGCTGACACTGAGACACGCATACAGACCGTACATGAGCTGACACTGAGACACACACACAGACTGTACAGGAGCTGACACTGAGATAAACGCACGCAGACCGTACAGGAGCTGACACTGAGACACACACACACACAGACAGTACAGGAGCTGACACTGAGACACACACACGGACCGTACAGGAGCTGACACTGAGACACACACACGGACTGTACAGGAGCTGACACTGAGACACACACACAGACTGTACAGGAGCTGACACTGAGACACACACACGGACCGTACAGCAGTTGACACTGGGACACACACATGGACCGTACAGGAGCTGACACTGAGACACACACACGGATCGTACAGGAGCTGACACTGAGACACACACACGGACTATACAGGAGCTGACACTGAGACATACACACGGACCATACAGGAGCTGATACTGAGACACACACACGGACCGTACAGGAGCTGACACTGAGACACGCATACAGACCGTACTAGAGCTGACACTGAGACACACACAGACTGTACAGGAGCTGACACTGAGACACACACACGGACTGTACAGGAGCTGACACTGAGACACACACAGTGATTGTACAGGAGCTCGCACTGAGACACACACACGGACCATACATGAGCTGACACTGAGACACACACACGGACCGTACAGGAGCTGGCACTGAGACACACACATGGACCGTACAGGAGCTGGCACTGATACACACACGGACCGTACAGGAGCTGTCACTGAGACACACACAGACCATACTGGAGCTGACACTGAGACACACACGCATCGTAGAGAAGCTGACACTGAGACACACACATGGACCGTACAGGAGCTGACACTGAGACACACACAGACAGTACAAGAGCTGACACTGAGACACACACACGGACCGTACAGGAGCTGACACTGAGACACACACACGGACTGTACAGAAGCTGACACTGAGACACGCATACAGACCGTACATGAGCTGACACTGAGACACACACACAGACTGTACAGGAGCTGACACTGAGATAAACGCACGCAGACCGTACAGGAGCTGACACTGAGACACACACACGGACCGTACGGGAGCTGACACTGAGACACACACACGGACTGTACAGGAGCTGACACTGAGACACACACACGGACTCTACAGGAGCTGACACTGAGACACACACACAGACTGTACAGCAGTTGACACTGGGACACACACATGGACCGTACAGGAGCTGACACATACACACACACATGGACCGTACAGGAGCTGGCACTGATACACACACAGACCGTACAGGAGCTGACTCTGAGACACACACACAGACTGTACAGCAGTTGACACTGGGACACACACATGGACCGTACAGGAGCTGACACATACACACACACATGGACCGTACAGGAGCTGACACTGAGACACACACACGGATCGTACAGGAGCTGACACTGAGACACACCCACGGATTGTACAGGAGCTGACACTGAGACACATGCACTGACCGTACAGGAGCTGACACTGAGACACTGACAAACATGGTCTGTACAGGAGTTGATACTGAGACACCAACATGGACCCTACAGGAGATGACACTGAGACACACACACGGACTGTACCGGAGCTGACACTGAGACACACACATGGACCGTACAGGAGCTGGCACTGATACACACACAGACCGTACAGGAGCTGACATTGAGACACACACAGACCATACTGGAGCTGACACTGAGACACACACGCATCGTAGAGAAGCTGACACTGAGACACACACAGCGACCGTACAGGAGCTGACACTGAGACACACACAGACAGTACAAGAGCTGACACTGAGACACACATACGGACCGTACAGGAGCTGAGACTGAGACACACACACGGACTGTTCAGGAGCTGACACTGAGACACGCATACAGACCGTACATGAGCTGACACTGAGACACACACACAGACTGTACAGGAGCTGAAACTGAGAAATGCATACAGACCGTACATGAGCTGACACTGAGACACACACATGGACTGTACAGGAGCTGAAACTGAGACATGCATACAGACCGTACATGAGCTGACACTGAGACACACACTCAGACCGTACAGCAGTTGACACTGAAACACACACACGGACTGTACAGGAGCTGACAGTGGGATACGCATACAGACCGTACATGAGCTGACACTGAGACACACACACGGACTGTACAGGAGCTGACACTGAGACATGCATACAGACCGTACATGAGCTGACACTGAGACACACACACAGACCGTACAGCAGTTGACACTGAGACACACAGATGGACTGTACAGGATCTGACACTGAGACACACACACGGATTGTACAGGAGCTGACACTGAGACACACACACGGACTGTACAGCAGCTGACACTGGGACACACACACGGACCGTACAGGAGCTGACACTGAGACACACATAGTGATTGTACAGGTGCTGACACTGAGACACACATTATGAATGTACAGGAGTTGGCACTGATACACACACAGACCGTACAGGATCTGACACTGAGACACACACGGATCGTACAGAAGCTGACACTGAGAGACACGCACGGACTGTACAGGAGCTGACACTGTGACAAACACACGGCCCTAACAGGAGCTGACACCGAGACACATACGGACCGGACAGGAGCTGACACTGAGACACACACAGACCGTACAGCAGTTGACACTGAAACACACACACGGACTGTACAGGTGCTGACACTGAGACACGCATACAGACCGTACATGAGCTGACACTGAGACACACACACGGACTGTACAGGAGCTGACACTGAGACATGCATTCAGACCGTACATGAGCTGACACTGAGACACACACACGGACTGTACAGAAGCTGACACTGAGACACGCATACAGACCGTACATGAGCTGACACTGAGACACACACACAGACTGTACAGGAGCTGACACTGAGATAAACGCACGCAGACCGTACAGGGGCTGACACTGAGACACACACACACACAGACAGTACAGGAGCTGACACTGAGACACACACACGGACCGTACAGGAGCTGACACTGAGACACACACACGGACTGTACAGGAGCTGACACTGAGACACACACACAGACTGTACAGGAGCTGACACTGAGACACACACACAGACCGTACAGCAGTTGACACTGGGACACACACATGGACCGTACAGGAGCTGACACATACACACACACATGGACCGTACAGGAGCTGACACTGAGACACACACACGGATCGTACAGGAGCTGACACTGAGACACACACACGGACTATACAGGAGCTGACACTGAGACATACACACGGACCATACAGGAGCTGATACTGAGACACACACACGGACCGTACAGGAGCTGACACTGAGACACGCATACAGACCGTACAAGAGCTGACACTGAGACACACACAGACTGTACAGGAGCTGACACTGAGACACACACACGGATCGTACAGGAGCTGACACTGAGACACACACACGGATTGTACAGGAGCTGACACTGAGACACATGCACTGACCATACAGGAGCTGACACTGAGACACTGACAAACATGGTCTGTACAGGAGTTGATACTGAGACACCAACATGGACCCTACAGGAGATGACACTGAGACACACACACGGACTGTACAGGAGCTGACACTGAGACACACACCGACCATACTGGAGCTGACACTGAGACACACACGCATCATAGAGAAACTGACACTGAGACACACACATGGACCGTACAGGAGCTGACACTGAGACACACACAGACAGTACAAGAGCTGACACTGAGACACACACACGGACCGTACAGGAGCTGACACTGAGACACACACACGGACTGTTCAGGAGCTGACACTGAGACACGCATACAGACCGTACATGAGCTGACACTGAGACACACACACGGACTGTAGAGGAGCTGACACTGAGACATGCATACAGACCGTACATGAGCTGACACTGAGACACACACACAGACCGTACAGCAGTTGACACTGAGACACACAGATGGACTGTACAGGAGCTGACACTGAGACACACACACGGATTGTACAGGAGCTGACACTGAGACACACACACAGACTGTACAGGAGCTGACACTGAGACACACACACGGGCCGTATAGGAGCTGACACTGAGACACACATAGTGATTGTACAGGTGCTGACACTGAGACACACACTATGAATGTACAGGAGCTGGCACTGATACACAGACAGACCGTACAGGATCTGACACTGAGACACACACGGATCGTACAGAAGCTGACACTGAGAGACACGCACGGACTGTACAGGAGCTGACACTGTGACAAACACACGGTCCTAACAGGAGCTGACACCGAGACACATACGGACCGGACAGGAGCTGACACTGAGACACACACACGGACCGTACAGGAGATGATACTGAGACACACACACGGACGGTACAGGAGCTGACACTGAGACCCACGCACGGATCGTACAGGAGCTGACACCGAGATATACACGCGGACTGTACAGGAGCTGACACTGAGACGCACACAATGATTGTACAGGAGCTGGCACTGATACACACACAGACCGTACAGGAGATGACACTGAGACACACACACGGACCGTACAGGAGCTGACACTGAGACACACACATGGACTGTACAGGAGCTGACACTGAGACACACACACGGACCATACATGAGCTGACACTGAGACACACGCACGGACGGTACAGGAGCTGACACTGAGATATACACGCGGACTGTACAGGAGCTGACACTGAGACACACACAATGATTGTACAGGAGCTGGCACTGATACACACACAGACCGTACAGGAGCTGACACTGAGACACACACACGGACCGTACAGGAGCTGACACTGAGACACACACATGGACTGTACAGGAGCTGACACTGAGACACACACATGGACCGTACTGGAGCTGATACTGAGACACACAGACGGACTGTACAGGAGCTGACACTGAAACACACACACGGGCTGTACAGGAGCTGACACTGAGATACACACATGGACTGTACCGGAGCTGACACTGAGACACACACATGGACCGTACAGGAGCTGGCACTGATACACACACAGACCATACAGGAGCTGACACTGAGACACACACATAGACTGTACAGGAGATGACACTGAGACACACACACAGACTGTACAGGAGCTGATACTGAAACACACACACAGACTGTACAGGAGCTGACACTGAGACACACACACGGACCGTACAGGAGCTGACACTGAGACACACACACAAACCCTACAGGAGCTGACACTGAGATACACACACGGACTGTACAGGAGCTGACACTGAGACACACACACAGACCGTACAGCAGTTGACACTGGGACACACACATGAACCGTACAGGAGCTGACACATACACACACACATGGACCGTACAGGAGCTGGCACTGATACACACACAGACCGTACAGGAGCTGACATTGAGACACCCACAGACCATACTGGAGCTGACACTGAGACACACACACAGACTGTACAGCAGTTGACACTGGGACACACACATGGACCGTACAGGAGCTGACACATACACACACACATGGACCGTACAGGAGCTGACACTGAGACACACACACGGATCGTACAGGAGCTGACACTGAGACACACCCACGGATTGTACAGGAGCTGACACTGAGACACATGCACTGACCGTACAGGAGCTGACACTGAGACACTGACAAACATGGTCTGTACAGGAGTTGATACTGAGACACCAACATGGACCCTACAGGAGATGACACTGAGACACACACACGGACTGTACCGGAGCTGACACTGATACACACACAGACCGTACAGGAGCTGACATTGAGACACACACAGACCATACTGGAGCTGACACTGAGACACACACGCATCGTAGAGAAGCTGACACTGAGACACACACAGCGACCGTACAGGAGCTGACACTGAGACACACACAGACAGTACAAGAGCTGACACTGAGACACAAATACGGACCGTACAGGAGCTGAGACTGAGACACACACACGGACTGTTCAGGAGCTGACACTGAGACACGCATACAGACCGTACATGAGCTGACACTGAGACACACACACAGACTGTACAGGAGCTGAAACTGAGACATGCATACAGACCGTACATGAGCTGACACTGAGACACACACATGGACTGTACAGGAGCTGAAACTGAGACATGCATACAGACCGTACATGAGCTGACACTGAGACACACACTCAGACCGTACAGCAGTTGACACTGAAACACACACACGGACTGTACAGGAGCTGACAGTGGGACACGCATACAGACCGTACATGAGCTGACACTGAGACACACACACGGACTGTACAGGAGCTGACACTGAGACATGCATACAGACCGTACATGAGCTGACACTGAGACACACACACAGACCGTACAGCAGTTGACACTGAGACACACAGATGGACTGTACAGGATCTGACACTGAGACACACACACGGATTGTACAGGAGCTCACACTGAGACACACACACGGACTGTACAGCAGCTGACACTGGGACACACACACGGACCGTACAGGAGCTGACACTGAGACACACATAGTGATTGTACAGGTGCTGACACTGAGACACACATTATGAATGTACAGGAGTTGGCACTGATACACACACAGACCGTACAGGATCTGACACTGAGACACACACGGATCGTACAGAAGCTGACACTGAGAGACACGCACGGACTGTACAGGAGCTGACACTGTGACAAACACACGGCCCTAACAGGAGCTGACACCGAGACACATACGGACCGGACAGGAGCTGACACTGAGACACACACAGACCGTACAGCAGTTGACACTGAAACACACACACGGACTGTACAGGTGCTGACACTGAGACACGCATACAGACCGTACATGAGCTGACACTGAGACACACACACGGACTGTACAGGAGCTGACACTGAGACATGCATACAGACCGTACATGAGCTGACACTGAGACACACACACGGACTGTACAGAAGCTGACACTGAGACACGCATACAGACCGTACATGAGCTGACACTGAGACACACACACAGACTGTACAGGAGCTGACACTGAGATAAACGCACGCAGACCGTACAGGAGCTGACACTGAGACACACACACACACAGACAGTACAGGAGCTGACACTGAGACACACACACGGACCGTACAGGAGCTGACACTGAGACACACACACGGACTGTACAGGAGCTGACACTGAGACACACACACAGACTGTACAGGAGCTGACACTGAGACACACACACAGACCGTACAGCAGTTGACACTGGGACACACACATGGACCGTACAGGAGCTGACACATACACACACACATGGACCGTACAGGAGCTGACACTGAGACACACACACGGATCGTACAGGAGCTGACACTGAGACACACACACGGACTATACAGGAGCTGACACTGAGACATACACACGGACCATACAGGAGCTGATACTGAGACACACACACGGACCGTACAGGAGCTGACACTGAGACACGCATACAGACCGTACAAGAGCTGACACTGAGACACACACAGACTGTACAGGAGCTGACACTGAGACACACACACGGATCGTACAGGAGCTGACACTGAGACACACACACGGATTGTACAGGAGCTGACACTGAGACACATGCACTGACCGTACAGGAGCTGACACTGAGACACTGACAAACATGGTCTGTACAGGAGTTGATACTGAGACACCAACATGGACCCTACAGGAGATGACACTGAGACACACACACGGACTGTACAGGAGCTGACACTGAGACACACACCGACCATACTGGAGCTGACACTGAGACACACACGCATCATAGAGAAACTGACACTGAGACACACACATGGACCGTACAGGAGCTGACACTGAGACACACACAGACAGTACAAGAGCTGACACTGAGACACACACACGGACCGTACAGGAGCTGACACTGAGACACACACACGGACTGTTCAGGAGCTGACACTGAGACACGCATACAGACCGTACATGAGCTGACACTGAGACACACACACGGACTGTACAGGAGCTGACACTGAGACATGCATACAGACCGTACATGAGCTGACACTGAGACACACACACAGACCGTACAGCAGTTGACACTGAGACACACAGATGGACTGTACAGGAGCTGACACTGAGACACACACACGGATTGTACAGGAGCTGACACTGAGACACACACACGGACTGTACAGCAGCTGACACTGGGACACACACACGGGCCGTATAGGAGCTGACACTGAGACACACATAGTGATTGTACAGGTGCTGACACTGAGACACACACTATGAATGTACAGGAGCTGGCACTGATACACAGACAGACCGTACAGGATCTGACACTGAGACACACACGGATCGTACAGAAGCTGACACTGAGAGACACGCACGGACTGTACAGGAGCTGACACTGTGACAAACACACGGCCCTAACAGGAGCTGACACCGAGACACATACGGACCGGACAGGAGCTGACACTGAGACACACACACGGACCGTACAGGAGATGATACTGAGACACACACACGGACGGTACAGGAGCTGACACTGAGACCCACGCACGGATCGTACAGGAGCTGACACCGAGATATACACGCGGACTGTACAGGAGCTGACACTGAGACGCACACAATGATTGTACAGGAGCTGGCACTGATACACACACAGACCGTACAGGAGATGACACTGAGACACACACACGGACCGTACAGGAGCTGACACTGAGACACACACATGGACTGTACAGGAGCTGACACTGAGACACACACACGGACCATACATGAGCTGACACTGAGACACACACACGGACGGTACAGGAGCTGACACTGAGATATACACGCGGACTGTACAGGAGCTGACACTGAGACACACACAATGATTGTACAGGAGCTGGCACTGATACACACACAGACCGTACAGGAGCTGACACTGAGACACACACACGGACCGTACAGGAGCTGACACTGAGACACACACATGGACTGTACAGGAGCTGACACTGAGACACACACATGGACCGTACTGGAGCTGATACTGAGACACACAGACGGACTGTACAGGAGCTGACACTGAAACACACACACGGGCTGTACAGGAGCTGACACTGAGATACACACATGGACTGTACCGGAGCTGACACTGAGACACACACATGGACCGTACAGGAGCTGGCACTGATACACACACAGACCATACAGGAGCTGACACTGAGACACACACATAGACTGTACAGGAGCTGACACTGAGACACACACACGGACCGTACAGGAGCTGACACTGAGACACACACATAGACTGTACAGGAGCTGACACTGAGACACACACATGGACCGTACAGGAGCTGGCACTGATACACACACAGACCATACAGGAGCTGACACTGAGACACACACATAGACTGTACAGGAGATGACACTGAGACACACACACAGACTGTACAGGAGCTGATACTGAAACACACACACAGACTGTACAGGAGCTGACACTGAGACACACACACGGACCGTACAGGAGCTGACACTGAGACACACACACGGACCCTACAGGAGCTGACACTGAGATACACACACGGACTGTACAGGAGCTGACACTGAGACACACACACAGACCGTACAGCAGTTGACACTGGGACACACACATGAACCGTACAGGAGCTGACACATACACACACACATGGACCGTACAGGAGCTGGCACTGATACACACACAGACCGTACAGGAGCTGACATTGAGACACCCACAGACCATACTGGAGCTGACACTGAGACACACACACAGACTGTACAGCAGTTGACACTGGGACACACACATGGACCGTACAGGAGCTGACACATACACACACACATGGACCGTACAGGAGCTGACACTGAGACACACACACGGATCGTACAGGAGCTGACACTGAGACACACCCACGGATTGTACAGGAGCTGACACTGAGACACATGCACTGACCGTACAGGAGCTGACACTGAGACACTGACAAACATGGTCTGTACAGGAGTTGATACTGAGACACCAACATGGACCCTACAGGAGATGACACTGAGACACACACACGGACTGTACCGGAGCTGACACTGATACACACACAGACCGTACAGGAGCTGACATTGAGACACACACAGACCATACTGGAGCTGACACTGAGACACACACGCATCGTAGAGAAGCTGACACTGAGACACACACAGCGACCGTACAGGAGCTGACACTGAGACACACACAGACAGTACAAGAGCTGACACTGAGACACAAATACGGACCGTACAGGAGCTGAGACTGAGACACACACACGGACTGTTCAGGAGCTGACACTGAGACACGCATACAGACCGTACATGAGCTGACACTGAGACACACACACAGACTGTACAGGAGCTGAAACTGAGACATGCATACAGACCGTACATGAGCTGACACTGAGACACACACATGGACTGTACAGGAGCTGAAACTGAGACATGCATACAGACCGTACATGAGCTGACACTGAGACACACACTCAGACCGTACAGCAGTTGACACTGAAACACACACACGGACTGTACAGGAGCTGACAGTGGGACACGCATACAGACCGTACATGAGCTGACACTGAGACACACACACGGACTGTACAGGAGCTGACACTGAGACATGCATACAGACCGTACATGAGCTGACACTGAGACACACACACAGACCGTACAGCAGTTGACACTGAGACACACAGATGGACTGTACAGGATCTGACACTGAGACACACACACGGATTGTACAGGAGCTCACACTGAGACACACACACGGACTGTACAGCAGCTGACACTGGGACACACACACGGACCGTACAGGAGCTGACACTGAGACACACATAGTGATTGTACAGGTGCTGACACTGAGACACACATTATGAATGTACAGGAGTTGGCACTGATACACACACAGACCGTACAGGATCTGACACTGAGACACACACGGATCGTACAGAAGCTGACACTGAGAGACACGCACGGACTGTACAGGAGCTGACACTGTGACAAACACACGGCCCTAACAGGAGCTGACACCGAGACACATACGGACCGGACAGGAGCTGACACTGAGACACACACAGACCGTACAGCAGTTGACACTGAAACACACACACGGACTGTACAGGTGCTGACACTGAGACACGCATACAGACCGTACATGAGCTGACACTGAGACACACACACGGACTGTACAGGAGCTGACACTGAGACATGCATACAGACCGTACATGAGCTGACACTGAGACACACACACGGACTGTACAGAAGCTGACACTGAGACACGCATACAGACCGTACATGAGCTGACACTGAGACACACACACAGACTGTACAGGAGCTGACACTGAGATAAACGCACGCAGACCGTACAGGAGCTGACACTGAGACACACACACACACAGACAGTACAGGAGCTGACACTGAGACACACACACGGACCGTACAGGAGCTGACACTGAGACACACACACGGACTGTACAGGAGCTGACACTGAGACACACACACAGACTGTACAGGAGCTGACACTGAGACACACACACAGACCGTACAGCAGTTGACACTGGGACACACACATGGACCGTACAGGAGCTGACACATACACACACACATGGACCGTACAGGAGCTGACACTGAGACACACACACGGATCGTACAGGAGCTGACACTGAGACACACACACGGACTATACAGGAGCTGACACTGAGACATACACACGGACCATACAGGAGCTGATACTGAGACACACACACGGACCGTACAGGAGCTGACACTGAGACACGCATACAGACCGTACAAGAGCTGACACTGAGACACACACAGACTGTACAGGAGCTGACACTGAGACACACACACGGATCGTACAGGAGCTGACACTGAGACACACACACGGATTGTACAGGAGCTGACACTGAGACACATGCACTGACCGTACAGGAGCTGACACTGAGACACTGACAAACATGGTCTGTACAGGAGTTGATACTGAGACACCAACATGGACCCTACAGGAGATGACACTGAGACACACACACGGACTGTACAGGAGCTGACACTGAGACACACACCGACCATACTGGAGCTGACACTGAGACACACACGCATCATAGAGAAACTGACACTGAGACACACACATGGACCGTACAGGAGCTGACACTGAGACACACACAGACAGTACAAGAGCTGACACTGAGACACACACACGGACCGTACAGGAGCTGACACTGAGACACACACACGGACTGTTCAGGAGCTGACACTGAGACACGCATACAGACCGTACATGAGCTGACACTGAGACACACACACGGACTGTACAGGAGCTGACACTGAGACATGCATACAGACCGTACATGAGCTGACACTGAGACACACACACAGACCGTACAGCAGTTGACACTGAGACACACAGATGGACTGTACAGGAGCTGACACTGAGACACACACACGGATTGTACAGGAGCTGACACTGAGACACACACACGGACTGTACAGCAGCTGACACTGGGACACACACACGGGCCGTATAGGAGCTGACACTGAGACACACATAGTGATTGTACAGGTGCTGACACTGAGACACACACTATGAATGTACAGGAGCTGGCACTGATACACAGACAGACCGTACAGGATCTGACACTGAGACACACACGGATCGTACAGAAGCTGACACTGAGAGACACGCACGGACTGTACAGGAGCTGACACTGTGACAAACACACGGCCCTAACAGGAGCTGACACCGAGACACATACGGACCGGACAGGAGCTGACACTGAGACACACACACGGACCGTACAGGAGATGATACTGAGACACACACACGGACGGTACAGGAGCTGACACTGAGACCCACGCACGGATCGTACAGGAGCTGACACCGAGATATACACGCGGACTGTACAGGAGCTGACACTGAGACGCACACAATGATTGTACAGGAGCTGGCACTGATACACACACAGACCGTACAGGAGATGACACTGAGACACACACACGGACCGTACAGGAGCTGACACTGAGACACACACATGGACTGTACAGGAGCTGACACTGAGACACACACACGGACCATACATGAGCTGACACTGAGACACACACACGGACGGTACAGGAGCTGACACTGAGATATACACGCGGACTGTACAGGAGCTGACACTGAGACACACACAATGATTGTACAGGAGCTGGCACTGATACACACACAGACCGTACAGGAGCTGACACTGAGACACACACACGGACCGTACAGGAGCTGACACTGAGACACACACATGGACTGTACAGGAGCTGACACTGAGACACACACATGGACCGTACTGGAGCTGATACTGAGACACACAGACGGACTGTACAGGAGCTGACACTGAAACACACACACGGGCTGTACAGGAGCTGACACTGAGATACACACATGGACTGTACCGGAGCTGACACTGAGACACACACATGGACCGTACAGGAGCTGGCACTGATACACACACAGACCATACAGGAGCTGACACTGAGACACACACATAGACTGTACAGGAGCTGACACTGAGACACACACACGGACCGTACAGGAGCTGACACTGAGACACACACATAGACTGTACAGGAGCTGACACTGAGACACACACATGGACCGTACAGGAGCTGGCACTGATACACACACAGACCATACAGGAGCTGACACTGAGACACACACATAGACTGTACAGGAGATGACACTGAGACACACACACAGACTGTACAGGAGCTGATACTGAAACACACACACAGACTGTACAGGAGCTGACACTGAGACACACACACGGACCGTACAGGAGCTGACACTGAGACACACACACGGACCCTACAGGAGCTGACACTGAGATACACACACGGACTGTACAGGAGCTGACACTGAGACACACACACAGACCGTACAGCAGTTGACACTGGGACACACACATGAACCGTACAGGAGCTGACACATACACACACACATGGACCGTACAGGAGCTGGCACTGATACACACACAGACCGTACAGGAGCTGACATTGAGACACCCACAGACCATACTGGAGCTGACACTGAGACACACACACAGACTGTACAGCAGTTGACACTGGGACACACACATGGACCGTACAGGAGCTGACACATACACACACACATGGACCGTACAGGAGCTGACACTGAGACACACACACGGATCGTACAGGAGCTGACACTGAGACACACCCACGGATTGTACAGGAGCTGACACTGAGACACATGCACTGACCGTACAGGAGCTGACACTGAGACACTGACAAACATGGTCTGTACAGGAGTTGATACTGAGACACCAACATGGACCCTACAGGAGATGACACTGAGACACACACACGGACTGTACCGGAGCTGACACTGATACACACACAGACCGTACAGGAGCTGACATTGAGACACACACAGACCATACTGGAGCTGACACTGAGACACACACGCATCGTAGAGAAGCTGACACTGAGACACACACAGCGACCGTACAGGAGCTGACACTGAGACACACACAGACAGTACAAGAGCTGACACTGAGACACAAATACGGACCGTACAGGAGCTGAGACTGAGACACACACACGGACTGTTCAGGAGCTGACACTGAGACACGCATACAGACCGTACATGAGCTGACACTGAGACACACACACAGACTGTACAGGAGCTGAAACTGAGACATGCATACAGACCGTACATGAGCTGACACTGAGACACACACATGGACTGTACAGGAGCTGAAACTGAGACATGCATACAGACCGTACATGAGCTGACACTGAGACACACACTCAGACCGTACAGCAGTTGACACTGAAACACACACACGGACTGTACAGGAGCTGACAGTGGGACACGCATACAGACCGTACATGAGCTGACACTGAGACACACACACGGACTGTACAGGAGCTGACACTGAGACATGCATACAGACTGTACATGAGCTGACACTGAGACACACACACAGACCGTACAGCAGTTGACACTGAGACACACAGATGGACTGTACAGGATCTGACACTGAGACACACACACGGATTGTACAGGAGCTCACACTGAGACACACACACGGACTGTACAGCAGCTGACACTGGGACACACACACGGACCGTACAGGAGCTGACACTGAGACACACATAGTGATTGTACAGGTGCTGACACTGAGACACACATTATGAATGTACAGGAGTTGGCACTGATACACACACAGACCGTACAGGATCTGACACTGAGACACACACGGATCGTACAGAAGCTGACACTGAGAGACACGCACGGACTGTACAGGAGCTGACACTGTGACAAACACACGGCCCTAACAGGAGCTGACACCGAGACACATACGGACCGGACAGGAGCTGACACTGAGACACACACAGACCGTACAGCAGTTGACACTGAAACACACACACGGACTGTACAGGTGCTGACACTGAGACACGCATACAGACCGTACATGAGCTGACACTGAGACACACACACGGACTGTACAGGAGCTGACACTGAGACATGCATACAGACCGTACATGAGCTGACACTGAGACACACACACGGACTGTACAGAAGCTGACACTGAGACACGCATACAGACCGTACATGAGCTGACACTGAGACACACACACAGACTGTACAGGAGCTGACACTGAGATAAACGCACGCAGACCGTACAGGAGCTGACACTGAGACACACACACACACAGACAGTACAGGAGCTGACACTGAGACACACACACGGACCGTACAGGAGCTGACACTGAGACACACACACGGACTGTACAGGAGCTGACACTGAGACACACACACAGACTGTACAGGAGCTGACACTGAGACACACACACAGACCGTACAGCAGTTGACACTGGGACACACACATGGACCGTACAGGAGCTGACACATACACACACACATGGACCGTACAGGAGCTGACACTGAGACACACACACGGATCGTACAGGAGCTGACACTGAGACACACACACGGACTATACAGGAGCTGACACTGAGACATACACACGGACCATACAGGAGCTGATACTGAGACACACACACGGACCGTACAGGAGCTGACACTGAGACACGCATACAGACCGTACAAGAGCTGACACTGAGACACACACAGACTGTACAGGAGCTGACACTGAGACACACACACGGATCGTACAGGAGCTGACACTGAGACACACACACGGATTGTACAGGAGCTGACACTGAGACACATGCACTGACCGTACAGGAGCTGACACTGAGACACTGACAAACATGGTCTGTACAGGAGTTGATACTGAGACACCAACATGGACCCTACAGGAGATGACACTGAGACACACACACGGACTGTACAGGAGCTGACACTGAGACACACACCGACCATACTGGAGCTGACACTGAGACACACACGCATCATAGAGAAACTGACACTGAGACACACACATGGACCGTACAGGAGCTGACACTGAGACACACACAGACAGTACAAGAGCTGACACTGAGACACACACACGGACCGTACAGGAGCTGACACTGAGACACACACACGGACTGTTCAGGAGCTGACACTGAGACACGCATACAGACCGTACATGAGCTGACACTGAGACACACACACGGACTGTAGAGGAGCTGACACTGAGACATGCATACAGACCGTACATGAGCTGACACTGAGACACTCACACAGACCGTACAGCAGTTGACACTGAGACACACAGATGGACTGTACAGGAGCTGACACTGAGACACACACACGGATTGTACAGGAGCTGACACTGAGACACACACACGGACTGTACAGCAGCTGACACTGGGACACACACACGGGCCGTATAGGAGCTGACACTGAGACACACATAGTGATTGTACAGGTGCTGACACTGAGACACACACTATGAATGTACAGGAGCTGGCACTGATACACAGACAGACCGTACAGGATCTGACACTGAGACACACACGGATCGTACAGAAGCTGACACTGAGAGACACGCACGGACTGTACAGGAGCTGACACTGTGACAAACACACGGCCCTAACAGGAGCTGACACCGAGACACATACGGACCGGACAGGAGCTGACACTGAGACACACACACGGACCGTACAGGAGATGATACTGAGACACACACACGGACGGTACAGGAGCTGACACTGAGACCCACGCACGGATCGTACAGGAGCTGACACCGAGATATACACGCGGACTGTACAGGAGCTGACACTGAGACGCACACAATGATTGTACAGGAGCTGGCACTGATACACACACAGACCGTACAGGAGCTGACACTGAGACACACACACGGACCGTACAGGAGCTGACACTGAGACACACACATGGACTGTACAGGAGCTGACACTGAGACACACACACGGACCATACATGAGCTGACACTGAGACACACGCACGGACGGTACAGGAGCTGACACTGAGATATACACGCGGACTGTACAGGAGCTGACACTGAGACACACACAATGATTGTACAGGAGCTGGCACTGATACACACACAGACCGTACAGGAGCTGACACTGAGACACACACACGGACCGTACAGGAGCTGACACTGAGACACACACATGGACTGTACAGGAGCTGACACTGAGACACACACATGGACCGTACTGGAGCTGATACTGAGACACACAGACGGACTGTACAGGAGCTGACACTGAAACACACACACGGGCTGTACAGGAGCTGACACTGAGATACACACATGGACTGTACCGGAGCTGACACTGAGACACACACATGGACCGTACAGGAGCTGGCACTGATACACACACAGACCATACAGGAGCTGACACTGAGACACACACATAGACTGTACAGGAGCTGACACTGAGACACACACACGGACCGTACAGGAGCTGACACTGAGACACACACATAGACTGTACAGGAGCTGACACTGAGACACACACATGGACCGTACAGGAGCTGGCACTGATACACACACAGACCATACAGGAGCTGACACTGAGACACACACATAGACTGTACAGGAGATGACACTGAGACACACACACAGACTGTACAGGAGCTGATACTGAAACACACACACAGACTGTACAGGAGCTGACACTGAGACACACACACGGACCGTACAGGAGCTGACACTGAGACACACACACGGACCCTACAGGAGCTGACACTGAGATACACACACGGACTGTACAGGAGCTGACACTGAGACACACACACAGACCGTACAGCAGTTGACACTGGGACACACACATGGACCGTACAGGAGCTGACACTGAGACACACACACGGACTGTACAGGAGCTGACACTGAGACACACACACGGACTGTACAGGAGCTGACACTGAGACACACACACGGACCGTGCAGGAGCTGACACTGGGACACACACACGGATTGTACAGGAGCTGACACTGAGACACACACAGACTGTACAGGAGCTGATACTGAGACACACACACAGACTGTACAGGAGCTAACACTGAGGCAAACACACCGGGCATACTGGAGCTGTGACTGAGACACACACACGGACCGTACAGGAGCTGACACTGACACACACACATGGACCGTACAGGAGCTGACACTGAGACACACACACGTACCGTACAGGAGCTGACACTGAGACACACACACGGACTGCACAGGAGCTGACACCGAGACACGCATACAGACCGTACAAGAGCTGACACTGAGACACACACACGGATTGTACAGGAGCTGACACTGAGACACTGGCACTGACCTTACAGGAGCTGACGCTGAGACACTGACAAACATGGTCTGTACAGGATTTGATACTGAGACACCAACAAGGACCCTACAGGAGATGACAGAGACACACACACGGTCTGTGCAGGAGCTGACACTGAGACACACACAGACCATACTGGAGCTGACACTGAGACACACATGGATCGTAGAGAAGCTGACACTGACACACACACATGGACCGTACAGGAGCTGACACTGAGACACACACAGACTGTACAGGAGCTGACACTAAGACACACACTCGGACCGTACATGAGCTGACACTGAGACAGACACACGGACTGTTCAGGAGCTGACACTGAGACATGCATACAGACCGTACATGAGCTGACACTGAGACACACACACAGACCGTACATGAGCTGACACTGAGACACACACACGGACTGTACAGGAGCTGACACTGAGACACACACCGACCATACTGGAGCTGACACTGAGACACACACGCATCATAGAGAAACTGACACTGAGACACACACATGGACCGTACAGGAGCTGACACTGAGACACACACAGACAGTACAAGAGCTGACACTGAGACACACATACGGACCGTACAGGAGCTGACACTGAGACACACACACGGACTGTTCAGGAGCTGACACTGAGACACGCATACAGACCGTACATGAGCTGACACTGAGACACACACACGGACTGTAGAGGAGCTGACACTGAGACATGCATACAGTCCGTACATGAGCTGACACTGAGACACACACACAGACCGTACAGCAGTTGACACTGAGACACACAGATGGACTGTACAGGAGCTGACACTGAGACACACACACGGATTGTACAGGAGCTGACACTGAGACACACACACGGACTGTACAGCAGCTGACACTGGGACACACACACGGGCCGTATAGGAGCTGACACTGAGACACACATAGTGATTGTACAGGTGCTGACACTGAGACACACACTATGAATGTACAGGAGCTGGCACTGATACACAGACAGACCGTACAGGATCTGACACTGAGACACATGCACTGACCGTACAGGAGCTGACACTGAGACACTGACAAACATGGTCTGTACAGGAGTTGATACTGAGACACCAACATGGACCCTACAGGAGATGACACTGAGACACACACACGGACTGTACAGGAGCTGACACTGAGACACACACCGACCATACTGGAGCTGACACTGAGACACACACGCATCATAGAGAAACTGACACTGAGACACACACATGGACCGTACAGGAGCTGACACTGAGACACACACAGACAGTACAAGAGCTGACACTGAGACACACACACGGACCGTACAGGAGCTGACACTGAGACACACACACTGACTGTTCAGGAGCTGACACTGAGTCACGCATACAGACCGTACATGAGCTGACACTGAGACACACACACGGACTGTACAGGAGCTGACACTGAGACATGCATACAGACCGTACATGAGCTGACACTGAGACACACACACAGACCGTACAGCAGTTGACACTGAGACACACAGATGGACTGTACAGGAGCTGACACTGAGACACACACACGGATTGTACAGGAGCTGACACTGAGACACACACACGGACTGTACAGCAGCTGACACTGGGACACACACACGGACCGTACAGGAGCTGACACTGAGACACACATAGTGATTGTACAGGTGCTGACACTGAGACACACACTATGAATGTACAGGAGCTGGCACTGATACACAGACAGACCGTACAGGATCTGACACTGAGACACACACGGATCGTACAGAAGCTGACACTGAGAGACACGCACGGACTGTACAGGAGCTGACACTGTGACAAACACACGGCCCTAACAGGAGCTGACACCGAGACACATACGGACCGGACAGGAGCTGACACTGAGACACACACACGGACCGTACAGGAGCTGATACTGAGACACACACACGAACGGTACAGGAGCTGACACTGAGACCCACGCACGGATCGTACAGGAGCTGACACCGAGATATACACGCGGACTGTACAGGAGCTGACACTGAGACGCACACAATGATTGTACAGGAGCTGGCACTGATACACACACAGACCGTACAGGAGCTGACACTGAGACACACACACGGACCGTACAGGAGCTGACACTGAGACACACAGATGGACTGTACAGGAGCTGACACTGAGACACACACACGGACCATACATGAGCTGACACTGAGACACACACACGGACGGTACAGGAGCTGACACTGAGATATACACGCGGACTGTACAGGAGCTGACACTGAGACACACACAATGATTGTACAGGAGCTGGCACTGATACACACACAGACCGTACAGGAGCTGACACTGAGACACACACACGGACCGTACAGGAGCTGACACTAAGACACACACACAGACCGTACAGGAGCTGTCACTGAGACACACACAGACCATACTGGAGCTGACACTGAGACACACCCGCATCGTAGAGAAGCTGACACTGAGACACACACATGGACCGTACAGGAGCTGACACTGAGACACACACAGACAGTACAAGAGCTGACACTGAGACACACACACGGACCGTACAGGAGCTGACACTGAGACACACACACGGACTGTACAGAAGCTGACACTGAGACACGCATACAGACCGTACATGAGCTGACACTGAGACACACACACGGACTGTACAGGAGCTGACACTGAGACACACACACGGACTCTACAGGAGCTGACACTGAGACACACACACAGACTGTACAGGAGCTGACACTGAGACACACACACAGACCGTACAGCAGTTGACACTGGGACACACACATGGACCGTACAGGAGCTGACACATACACACACACATGGACCGTACAGGAGCTGACACTGAGACACACACACGGATCGTACAGGAGCTGACACTGAGACAAACACACGGACTGTACAGAAGCTGACACTGAGACACACACACGGACCATACAGGAGCTGACACTGAGACACACACACGGACCATACAGGAGCTGACACTGAGACACACACAGACTGTACAGGAGCTGACACTGAGACACACACAGACCGTATAGGAGCTGACACTGAGACACATACGGACCGGACAGGAGCTGACACTGAGACACACACACGGACCGTACAGGAACTGACACTGAGACCAACACATGGATTGTACAGGAGCTGACACTGAGACACACACACGGACTGTACAGCAGCTGACACTGAGACACACACACGGACCGTACAGGAGCTGATACTGAGACACACACACGGACCATACATGAGCTGACACTGAGACACACACACGGACTGTATAGCAGCTGACACTGAGACACACACATGGACCGTACAGGAGCTGGCACTGATACACACACAGACCGTACAGGAGCTGTCACTCTGATACACACAGACCATACTGGAGCTGACACTGAGACACACAGGCATCGTAGAGAAGCTGACACTGAGACACGCATACGGACCGTACAGGAGCTGACACTGAGACACACACACGGACTGTACAGGAGCTGACACTGAGACATGCATACAGACCGTGCATGAGCTGACACTGAGACACACACACAGACCGTATATGAGCTGACACTGAGACACATACACGGACTGTACAGGAGCTGACACTGAGACATGCATACAGACCGTACATGAGCTGACACTGAGACACACACACAGACCGTACAGCAGTTGACACTGAGACACACAGATGGACTGTACAGGAGCTGACACTGAGACACACACACGGATTGTACAGGAGCTGACACTGAGACACACACACGGACTGTACAGCAGCTGACACTGGGACACACACACGGACCGTACAGGAGCTGACACTGAGACACACATAGTGATTGTACAGGTGCTGACACTGAGACACACACTATGAATGTACAGGAGCTGGCACTGATACACAGACAGACCGTACAGGATCTGACACTGAGACACACACGGATCGTACAGAAGCTGACACTGAGAGACACGCACGGACTGTACAGGAGCTGACACTGTGACAAACACACGGCCCTAACAGGAGCTGACACCGAGACACATACGGACCGGACAGGAGCTGACACTGAGACACACACACGGACCGTACAGGAACTGACACTGAGACCAACACATGGATTGTACAGGAGCTGACACTGAGACACACACACGGACTGTACAGCAGCTGACACTGGGACACACACAGTGATTGTACAGGAGCTCGCACTGAGACACACACAAGGACCATACAGGAGCTGACACTGAGACACACACAGTGATTGGACAGGATCTCGCACTGAGACACACACAAGGACCATACAGGAGCTGACACTGAGACACACACACGGACCGTACAGGAGCTGATACTGAGACACACACACGGACCATACATGAGCTGACACTGAGACACACACACGGACTGTACAGGAGCTGACACTGAGACTCACACACGGACTGTACCGGAGCTGACACTGAGACACACACATGGACCGTACAGGAGCTGGCACTGATACACACACAGACCATACAGGAGCTGTCACTGCGACACACACATAGACTGTACAGGAGCTGACACTGAGACACACACACGGACTATACAGGAGCTGACACTGAGACACACACACAGACCGTACAGCAGTTGACACTGGGACACACACATGGACCGTTCAGGAGCTGACACTGACACACACATATGGACCGTACAGGCGCTGACACTGAGACAAACACACCGGGCGTACTGGAGCTGTGACTGAGACACACACACGGAGCATACAGGAGCTGACACTGAGACACACACACGGACTGTACAGGAGCTGACACTGAGACACACATACGGACCGTACAGGAGCTGACACTGAGACACACACACGGACTGTACGGGAGCTGACACTGAGACACGCATACAGACCGTACAAGAGCTGACACTGAGACACACACACTGACTGTACAGGAGCTGATACTGAGACACACACACAGATTGTACAGGAGCTGATACTGAGACGCACACACGGACCGTACAGGAGCTGACACTGAGGCACACACACGGACTGTACAGGTGCTGACACTGAGGCACACACACGGACTGTACAGGAGCTGACACTGAGACACACACACGGATCATACAGGAGCTGACACTGAGACACACACAGACCATACTGGAGCTGACACTGAGACACACACAGATCGTAGAGAAGCTGACACTGACACACACACATGGACCGTACAGGAGCTGACACTGAGACACACACAGACAGTACAGGAGCTGACACTGAGACACACGCACGGACCATACAGGAGCTGACACTGAGACACACACACGGACTGTGCAGGAGCTGACACTGAGACACACACACGGACTGTACAGGAGCTGACACTGAGACACACACAGTGATTGTACAGGAGCTGACACTGAGTCACACACAGTGATTGTACATGAGCTGACATTGAGACACACACACGGACCGTACTGGTGCTGTCACTGAGACAGACACTGTGATTTTACAGGAGCTTACACTGATACACACATAGTGATTGTGCAGGTGCTGACGCCGATACACACACAGTGATTGTACAGGAGCTGACACTGATACACACACAGTGATTGTCCAGGAGCTGACAGTGAGACACACTCAGTGATTGTACAGGAGCTGACAGTGAGACACACACAGTGATTGTACAGGAGCTAACAGTGAGACACACACAGTGATTGTACAGGAGCTAACAGTGAGACACACACAGTGATTGTACAGGAGCTGACGCTGATACACACACAGTGATTGTACAGGAGCTCGCTCTGAGACACACACAGTGATTGTACAGGTGCTGACAGTGAGACAAACACATAGACCATACAGGAGCTGACACTGAGGCACACACAGTGATTGTACAGGAGCTGACACTGAGACACACACAGTGATGGTACAGGAGCTGGGACCGGTACACACACAGTGATTGCACAAGGGATGGCACTGATACACACACAGTGATTGTACAGGAGCTGAAACTGAGAGACACAGTGATTGTACAGGAGCTGACACTGAGACACACAGATTGATTGTACAGGAGCTCATATTGAGACACACACAGTGATTGTTCAGGAGCTCGCACTCAGACACACTCAGTGATTGAACAGGAGCTGACACTAAGACACACACAGTTATTGTACAGCAGCTGACACAGAGACACACATAGTGATTGTACAGGAGCTGACACTGAGACACACACAGTGATTGTACAGGAGCTGACACTGTGTCACACACAGTGATTGTACAGGAGCTGACACTGAGACACACACAGTGATTGTACAGGAGCTGACACTGTGTCACACACAGTGATTGTACAGGAGCTGGCACTGAGATACACATAGTATTTGTACAGTAGCTGACACTGAGACACACAGTGATTGTACAGGAGCTGAAACTGACACACACACACAGAATGTACAGGAGCTGACACTGAGACACACATTTGGACCATACAGGAGCTGACACTGAGACACACAGATGGACCATACAGGAGCTGACACTGAGACACACACAGTGATTGTACAGGAGCTGACACTGAGACACACACAGTGATTGTACAGGAGCTGACACTGAGACACGCACAGTGATTGTACCGGAGCTGACACTGAGACACACACAGTGATTGTACAGGAGCTGTCACAGTTACACACACAGTGATTGAACAGGAGCTGGCACTGAGACCCACACAGTGATTGTACAGGAGCTGGCACTGTTACACACATAGTGATTATACAGGAGCTGGCACATTGACACACACAGTGATTGTACAGGAGCTGACACTGAGACACACACAGTGATTGTACAGGAGCTGTCACAGTTACACACACAGTGATTGAACAGGAGCTGACACTGAGACACACACAGTGATTGTACAGGAGCTGGCACTGTTACACACACAGTGATTGTACAGGAGCTGGCACATTGACACACACAGTGATTGTGCAGGAGCTGACACTGAGACACACACAGTGATTGTACAGGAGCTGGCACTGTTACACACTTAGTGATTATACAGGAGCTGGCACTGGTGTACACACAGTGATCATACAGGAGCTGGGACCGGTACACACACAGTGATTGCACAAGGGATGGCACTGATACACAAATAGTGATTGTACAGGAGCTGAAACTGAGAGACACAGTGATTGTACAGGAGCTGACACTGAGACACACAGATGGATTGTACAGGAGCTCACATTGAGACACACACAGTGATTGTACAGGAATTCGCACTCAGACGCACTCAGAGGTTGAACAGGAGCTGACACTAAGACACACACAGTTATTGTACAGGAGCTGACACTGAGACACACATCGTGATTGTATAGGAGCTCGCAACCAGACACACATAGTGATTGTACAGGAGCTGACACTGAGACACACTCAGTGATTGTACAGGAGCTGACACTGTGTCACACACAGTGATTGTACAGGAGCTGGCACTGATACACACACAATGATTGTACAGGAGCTGACACTGTGACACACACAGTGATTATACAGGAGCTGACACAGATACGCACATAATGATTGTGCAGGTGCTGACGCCGATACACACACAGTGATTGTACAGGAGCTGGCACTGATACACACACAATGATTGTACAGGAGCTGACACTGAGACACACACAGTGATTGTACAGGAGCTGACAGCGATGAACACATAGTAATTGTGCAGGTGCAGACGCCGATACATACACAGTGATTTTACATGAGCTGACACTGAGACACACACAGTGATTGTACAGGTGTTGACACTGATACACACACGGTGATTGTAGGGGAACTCGCACTCAGACACACTCAGTGATTGTACAGGAGTTACACTGAGACACACACAGTGATTGTACAGGAGCTGACACTGTGACACACACAGTGATTATACAGGAGCTGGCACTGATACACACACAATGATTGTACAGGAGCTGACACTGAGACACACATAGTGATTGTACAGGAGCTGACACTGATACGCACATAGTGATTGTGCAGGTGCTTACGCCGATACACACACAGTGATTGTACAGGAGCTGGCACTGATACACACACAGTGATTGTACAGGAGCTCGCACTTGGACACACATAGTGATTGTACAGGAGCTGACACTGAGTCACACATAGTGATTGTACAGGAGCTGACACTGAGACACACAGTGATTGTACGGGCGCTGACACTGAGACACACACAGCGATTGTACATGAGCTGACACATTGACACACACAGTGATTGTACAGGAGCTGACACAGACAGACACACGGACCGTACAGGATGTGACACTGAGACACACACAGTGATTGTACTGGAGCTGACGCAGTTACACACACAGTGATTGGACAGCAGCTGACACTGAGACACACACGGTGATTGTACAGGAGCTGGCACTGTTACATACACAGTGATTGTACAGGAGCTGGCACTGTTGCGCACATAGTGATTGTACAGGAGCTGGCACTGAGACACACACAGTAAGTGTACAGGAACTGGCACTGAGACACAGACAGTGATTGTACAGGAGCTGGCACTGTTACGCACATAGTGATTGTACAGGATCTCGCACTGAGACACACACACTGATTGTACAGGAGCTGACACTGAGACACACACATGATTGTACAGGATCTGACACTGAGACACACACAGTGATTGTTCAGGAGCTCGCACTCAGACACACTCAGTGATTGAACAGGAGCTGACACTAAGACACACACAGTTATTGTACAGGAGCTGACACTGAGACACACATAGTGATTGTACAGGAGCTGACACTGTGACACACACAGTGATTGTACAGGAGTTGACACTGATACACACACGGTGATTGTAGGGGAACCCGCACTCAGACACACTCAGTGATTGTACAGGAGTTACACTGAGACACACACAGTGATTGTACAGGAGCTGACACTGTGACACACACAGTGATTGTACAGGAGCTGGCACTGATACACACACAATGGTTGTACAGGAGCTGATACTGAGACACACCCAGTGATTGTACAGGAGCTGACACTGATACGCACATAGTGATTGTGCAGGTGCTGACGCCGATACACACAAAGTGATTGTACAGGAGCTGGCACTGATACACACACAATGATTGTACAGGAGCTGACACTGAGACACTCACAGTGATTGTACAGGAGCTGACACTGATACACACATAGTGATTGTGCAGGTGCTGACGCCGATACACACACACTGATTTTACATGAGCTGATACTGAGACACACACAGTGATTGTACTGGAGCTGACACTGAGACACACACAGTGGTTGTACAAGAGCTGGCACTGATACACACACAGTGATTGTACAGGAGCTCGCACTGGGACACACATAGTGCTTGTTCAGGAGCTGGCACTGATACACACACAGTGATTGTACAGGAGCTCGCACTGGGACACACATAGTGCTTGTACAGGAGCTGGCACTGAGACACACATAGTGATTGTACAGGAGCTTACACTGATACACACACCGTGTTTGTACGGGTGCTGACACTGAGACACACACAGCAATTGTACATGAGCTGACACTGAGACACACACAGTGATTGTACAGGAGCTGACACTGAGACAGACACACGGACCGTACAGGATGTGACTCTGAGACACACACAGTGATTGTACTGGAGCTGGCACTGTTGCGCACATAGTGATTGTACAGGAGCTGGCACTGTTACGCACATAGTGATTGTACAGGAGCTGACACTGAGACACACACGGTGATTGTACAGGAGCTGGCAGTGTTACACACACAGTGATTATACAGGAGCTGGCACTGTTGCGCACATAGTGATTGTACAGGAGCTGGCACTGTTACGCACATAGTGATTGTACAGGAACTGGCACTGAGACACACACAGTGATTGTACAGGAGCTGGCACTGAGATACACATAGTATTTGTACAGTAGCTGACACTGAGACACACAGTGATTGTACAGGAGCTGACACTGACACACACACACAGACCGTACAGGAGCAGACACTGAGACACACACATGGACCATACAGGAGCTGACACTGAGACACACACATGGACCATACAGGAGCTGACACTGAGACACACACAGTGATTGTACAGGAGCTGATACTGAGACACACACAGTGATTGTACAGGAGCTGACACTGAGACACACACAGTGATTGTACAGGAGCTGATACTGAGACACACACAGTGATTGTACAGGAGCTGACACTGAGACACACACAGTGATTGTACAGGAGCTGACACTGAGACACACACAGTGATTGTAAAGGAGCTGACACTGAGACACACACAGTGATTGTACCGGAGCTGACACTGAGACACACACAATGATTGTGAGGGAGCTGACACAGTTACACACACAGTGATAGTACAGGAGCTGGCACTGAGACCCACACAGTGATTGTACAGGAGCTGACACTGAGACACACACAGTGATTGTACAGGAGCTGGCACTGTTACACACATAGTGATTATACAGGAGCTGGCAATGGTGTACACACAGTGATCGTACAGGAGCTGACACTGAGACACACACAGTGATTGTACAGGAGCTGCCACTGAGACACACACAGTGATTGTACAGAAGCTGACACTGAGATACAGACAGACCATATAGGATCTGACACTGAGACACACACAGTGATTGTAAAGGAGCTGACACTGAGACACACACAGTGATTGTACCGGAGCTGACACTGAGACACACACAATGATTGTGAGGGAGCTGACACAGTTACACACACAGTGATAGTACAGGAGCTGGCACTGAGACCCGCACAGTGATTGTACAGGAGCTGGCACTGTTACACACACAGTGATTGTACAGGAGCTGGCACATTGACACACACAGTGATTGTACAGGAGCTGACACTGAGACATACACAGTGATTGTACAGGAGCTGCCACTGAGACACACACAGTGATTGTACAGAAGCTGACACTGAGACACAGACAGACCATACAGGATCTGACACTGAGACACACACAGTGATTGTACAGGAGCTGACAATGAGAGACACACAGTGATTGTACAGGAGCTGGCACTGTTACGCACATAGTGATTGTACAGGAGCTCGCACTGAGACACACACAGTGATTGTACAGGAGCTGACAGTGAGACACACACACAGACCATAAAGGAGCTGACACTGAGGCACACACAGTGATTGCACAGGAGCTGACACTGAGACACACACAGTGATCGTACAGGAGCTGGGACCGGTATTCACACAGTAATTGCACAAGGGATGGCACTGATACACACAGATTGAGTGTACAGGAGCTCACATTGAGACACACACAGTGATTGTTCAGGAGCTCGCACTCAGACACACTCAGTAATTGAACAGGAGCTGACACTAAGACACACACAGTTATTGTACAGGAGCTGACACTGAGACACACATAGTGATTGTACAGGAGTTACACTGAGACACACACAATGATTGTGCAGGTGCTGACGCAGATACACACACAGTGATTGTACAGGAGCTGGCACTGATACACACAAAATGATTGTACAGGAGCTGACACTGAGACACACACTGATTGTACAGGAGCTGACACCGATACACACATAGTGATTGTGCAGGTGCAGATGCCGATACATACACAGTGATTTTACATGAGCTGACACTGAGACACACACAGTGATTGTACTGGAGCTGACACTGTGACACACACAGTGATTGTACAGGTGTTGACACTGATACACACGGTGATTGTAGGGGAACTCGCACTCAGAAATACTCAGTGATTGTACAGGAGTTACACTGAGACACACACAGTGATTGTACAGGAGCTGACACTGGGACACACACAATGATTGTGCAGGTGCTGACGCAGATACACACACAGTGATTGTACAGGAGCTCGCACTGATACACACACAATGATTGTACAGGAACTGGCACTGAGACACACACAGTGATTGTACAGGAGCTGGCACTGAGATACACATAGTATTTGTACAGTAGCTGACACTGAGACACACAGTGATTGTACAGGATCTGACACTGACACACACACACAGACCGTACAGGAGCTGACACTGAGACACACACATGGACCATACAGGAGCTGACAATGAGACACACACATGGACCATACAGGAGCTGACACTGAGACACACACAGTTATTGTACAGGAGCTGACACTGAGACACACACAGTGATTGTACAGGAGCTGACACTGAGACACACACAGTGATTGTAAAGGAGCTGACACTGAGACACACACAGTGATTGTACCGGAGCTGACACTGAGACACACACAATGATTGTGAGGGAGCTGGCACTGTTACACACACAGTGATTGTACAGGAGCTGGCACTGTTCCACACACAGTGATTGTACAGAAGCTGGCACATTGACAGACACAGTGATTGTACAGGAGCTGACACTGAGACACACAGTGATTGTACAGGAGCTGGCACTGTTACACACATAGTGATTGTACAGGAGCTGGCACATTGACACACACAGTGATCGTACAGGAGCTGACACTGAGACACACACAGTGATTGTACAGGAGCTGCCACTGAGACACACACAGTGATTGTAGAGAAGCTGACACTGAGACACAGACAGACCATACAGGATCTGACACTGAGACACACACAGTGATTGTACAGGAGCTGACAGTGAGAGCCACACAGTGATTGTATAGGTGTTGACACTGATACACACACGGTGATTGTAGGGGAACCCGCACTCAGAAATACTCAGTGATTGTACAGGAGTTACACTGAGACACACACAATGATTGTGCAGGTGCTGACGCAGATACACACACAGTGATTGTAAAGGAGCTGGCACTGATACACACACAATGATTGTACAGGAGCTGACACTGAGACACACACAGTGATTGTACAGGAGCTGACAGTGATACACACATAGTGATTGTGCAGGTGCTGACGTCGATACACACACAGTAATTGTACTGGAGCTGACACTGAGACACACACAGTGATTGTACAAGAGCTGGCACTGATACACACACAGTGATTGTGCAGGAGCTCGCACTGGGACACACATAGTGATTGTACAGGAGCTGCCACTGAGACACACACAGTGATTGTAGAGAAGCTGACACTGAGACACAGACAGACCATACAGGATCTGACACTGAGACGCACACAGTGATTGTACAGGAGCTGACAGTGAGAGACACACAGTGATTGTACAGGAGCTGACACTGAGACACACACAGTGATTGTAAAGGAGCTGACACTGAGACACACACAGTGATTGTACCGGAGCTGACACTGAGACACACACAATGATTGTGAGGGAGCTGACACAGTTACACACACAGTGATAGTACAGGAGCTGGCACTGAGACCCACACAGTGATTGTACAGGAGCTGACACTGAGACACACACAGTGATTGTACAGGAGCTGGCACTGTTACACACATAGTGATTATACAGGAGCTGGCAATGGTGTACACACAGTGATCGTACAGGAGCTGACACTGAGACACACACAGTGATTGTACAGGAGCTGCCACTGAGACACACACAGTGATTGTACAGAAGCTGACACTGAGACACAGACAGACCATACAGGATCTGACACTGAGACACACACAGTGATTGTAAAGGAGCTGACACTGAGACACACACAGTGATTGTACCGGAGCTGACACTGAGACACACACAATGATTGTGAGGGAGCTGACACAGTTACACACACAGTGATAGTACAGGAGCTGGCACTGAGACCCGCACAGTGATTGTACAGGAGCTGGCACTGTTACACACACAGTGATTGTACAGGAGCTGGCACATTGACACACACAGTGATTGTACAGGAGCTGACACTGAGACATACACAGTGATTGTACAGGAGCTGCCACTGAGACACACACAGTGATTGTACAGAAGCTGACACTGAGACACAGACAGACCATACAGGATCTGACACTGAGACACACACAGTGATTGTACAGGAGCTGACAATGAGAGACACACAGTGATTGTACAGGAGCTGGCACTGTTACGCACATAGTGATTGTACAGGAGCTCGCACTGAGACACACACAGTGATTGTACAGGAGCTGACAGTGAGACACACACACAGACCATACAGGAGCTGACACTGAGGCACACACAGTGATTGCACAGGAGCTGACACTGAGACACACACAGTGATCGTACAGGAGCTGGGACCGGTATTCACACAGTAATTGCACAAGGGATGGCACTGATACACACAGATTGAGTGTACAGGAGCTCACATTGAGACACACACAGTGATTGTTCAGGAGCTCGCACTCAGACACACTCAGTAATTGAACAGGAGCTGACACTAAGACACACACAGTTATTGTACAGGAGCTGACACTGAGACACACATAGTGATTGTACAGGAGTTACACTGAGACACACACAATGATTGTGCAGGTGCTGACGCAGATACACACACAGTGATTGTACAGGAGCTGGCACTGATACACACAAAATGATTGTACAGGAGCTGACACTGAGACACACACTGATTGTACAGGAGCTGACACCGATACACACATAGTGATTGTGCAGGTGCAGATGCCGATACATACACAGTGATTTTACATGAGCTGACACTGAGACACACACAGTGATTGTACTGGAGCTGACACTGTGACACACACAGTGATTGTACAGGTGTTGACACTGATACACACGGTGATTGTAGGGGAACTCGCACTCAGAAATACTCAGTGATTGTACAGGAGTTACACTGAGACACACACAGTGATTGTACAGGAGCTGACACTGGGACACACACAATGATTGTGCAGGTGCTGACGCAGATACACACACAGTGATTGTACAGGAGCTCGCACTGATACACACACAATGATTGTACAGGAACTGGCACTGAGACACACACAGTGATTGTACAGGAGCTGGCACTGAGATACACATAGTATTTGTACAGTAGCTGACACTGAGACACACAGTGATTGTACAGGATCTGACACTGACACACACACACAGACCGTACAGGAGCTGACACTGAGACACACACATGGACCATACAGGAGCTGACAATGAGACACACACATGGACCATACAGGAGCTGACACTGAGACACACACAGTTATTGTACAGGAGCTGACACTGAGACACACACAGTGATTGTACAGGAGCTGACACTGAGACACACACAGTGATTGTAAAGCAGCTGACACTGAGACACACACAGTGATTGTACCGGAGCTGACACTGAGACACACACAATGATTGTGAGGGAGCTGACACAGTTACACACACAGTGATTGTACAGGACCTGGCACTGAGACCCGCACAGTGATTGTACAGGAGCTGGCACTGTTACACACACAGTGATTGTACAGGAGCTGGCACTGTTCCACACACAGTGATTGTACAGAAGCTGGCACATTGACACACACAGTGATTGTACAGGAGCTGACACTGAGACACACAGTGATTGTACAGGAGCTGGCACTGTTACACACATAGTGATTGTACAGGAGCTGGCACATTGACACACACAGTGATCGTACAGGAGCTGACACTGAGACACACACAGTGATTGTACAGGAGCTGCCACTGAGACACACACAGTGATTGTAGAGAAGCTGACACTGAGACACAGACAGACCATACAGGATCTGACACTGAGACACACACAGTGATTGTACAGGAGCTGACAGTGAGAGACACACAGTGATTGTATAGGTGTTGACACTGATACACACACGGTGATTGTAGGGGAACCCGCACTCAGAAATACTCAGTGATTGTACAGGAGTTACACTGAGACACACACAATGATTGTGCAGGTGCTGACGCAGATACACACACAGTGATTGTAAAGGAGCTGGCACTGATACACACACAATGATTGTACAGGAGCTGACACTGAGACACACACAGTGATTGTACAGGAGCTGACAGTGATACACACATAGTGATTGTGCAGGTGCTGACGTCGATACACACACAGTAATTGTACTGGAGCTGACACTGAGACACACACAGTGATTGTACAAGAGCTGGCACTGATACACACACAGTGATTGTGCAGGAGCTGACACTAAGACACACGCAGTTATTGTACAGGAGCTGACACTGGGACACACATAGTGATTGTACAGGAGCTGCCACTGAGACACACACAGTGATTGTAGAGAAGCTGACACTGAGACACAGACAGACCATACAGGATCTGACACTGAGACACACACAGTGATTGTACAGGAGCTGACAGTGAGAGACACACAGTGATTGTACAGGAGCTGGCACTGTTACGCACCTAGCGATTGTACAGGAGCTGACACTGAGACACACACAGTGATTGTACAGGAGCTGACAGTGAGACACACACACAGACCATACAGGAGCTGACACTGAGGCACACACAGTGATTGAACAGGAGCTGACACTAAGACACACGCAGTTATTGTACAGGAGCTGACACTGAGACACACATAGTGATTGTATAGGAGCTCGCAACCAGACACACATAGTGATTGTACAGGAGCTGGCACTGATACACACACAATGATTTTACAGGAGCTGACACTGAGACACACACAGTGATTGTACAGGAGCTGTCACTGATACGCACATAGTGATTGTGCAGTTGCTGATGCCGATACACACACAGTGATTGTACAGGAGCTGGCACTGATACACACACAATGATTGTACAGGAGCTGACACTGAGACACACACACTGATTGTACAGGAGCTGACACCGATACACAAATAGTGATTGTGCAGGTGCAGATGCCGATACATACACAGTGATTTTACATGAGCTGACACTGAGACACACACAGTGATTGCACTGGAGCTGACACTGTGACACACACAGTGATTGTATAGGTGTTGACACTGATACACACACGGTGATTGTAGGGGAACCCGCACTCAGAAATACTCAGTGATTGTACAGGAGTTACACTGAGACACACACAATGATTGTGCAGGTGCTGACGCAGATACACACACAGTGATTGTAAAGGAGCTGGCACTGATACACACACAATGATTGTACAGGAGCTGACACTGAGACACACACAGTGATTGTACAGGAGCTGACAGTGATACACACATAGTGATTGTGCAGGTGCTGACGTCGATACACACACAGTGATTGTACTGGAGCTGACACTGAGACACACACAGTGATTGTACAAGAGCTGGCACTGATACACACACAGTGATTGTGCAGGAGCTCGCACTGGGACACACATAGTGATTGTACAGGAGCTGACACTGAGACACACACAGTGATTGTAGGGGAGCTGGCACTGAGACACACACAGTGATTGAACAGGAGGTGACAGTGAGACACAGACAGTGATCGTACAGGAGCTCGCACTTGGACACACATAGTGATTGTACAGGAGCTGACACTGAGTCACACATAGTGATTGTACAGGAGCTTACACTGATACACACACAGTGATTGTACGGGCGCTGACACTGAGACACACACAGCGATTGTACATGAGCTGACACTGAGACACACACAGTGATTGTACAGGAGCTGACACTGAGACAGACACACGGACCGTACAGGATGCGACACTGAGACACACACAGTGATTGTACTGGAGCTGACACAGTTACACACACAGTGATTGGACAGCAGCTGACACTGAGACACACACGGTGATTGTACAGGAGCTGGCAGTGTTACACACACAGTGATTGTACAGGAGCTGGCACTGTTGCACACATAGTGATTGTACAGGAGCTGGCACTGTTACGCACATAGTGATTGTACAGGAGCTGGCAGTGAGACACACACACAGACCGTACAGGAGCTGACACTGAGACACACACATGGACCATACAGGAGCTGACACTGAGACACACACACTGATTGTACAGGAGCTGACACTGAGACACACACAGTGATTGTACAGGAGCTGACACTGAGACACACACAGTGATTGTACAGGAGCTGACACTGAGACACACACAGTGATTATACAGGAGCTGACACTGAGACACACACAGTGATTGTACAGGAGCTGACACTGAGACACACACAGTGATTGTAACGGAGCTGACACTGAGACACACACAGTGATTGTACAGGAGCTGGCACTGTTACACACACAGTGATTGTACAGGAGCTCGCACTTGGACACACATAGTGATTGTACAGGACCTGACACTGAGTCACACATAGTGATTGTACAGGAGCTTACACTGATACACACACAGTGATTGTACGGGCGCTGACACTGAGACACACACAGCGATTGTACATGAGCTGACACTGAGACACACACAGTGATTGTAAAGGAGCTGACACTGAGACACACACAGTGATTGTACCGGAGCTGACACTGAGACACACACAATGATTGTGAGGAAGCTGACACAGTTACACACACAGTGATTGTACAGGACCTGGCACTGAGACCCGCACAGTGTTTGTACAGGAGCTGGCACTGTTACACACACAGTGATTGTACAGGAGCTGGCACTGAGACACACAGTGATTGTACAGGAGCTGGCACTGTTACACACATAGTGATTGTACAGGAGCTGGCACATTGACACACACAGTGATCGTACAGGAGCTGACACTGAGACACACACAGTGATTGTACAGGAGCTGCCACTGAGACACACACAGTGATTGTAGAGAAGCTGACACTGAGACACAGACAGACCATACAGGATCTGACACTGAGACACACACAGTGATTGTACAGGAGCTGACAGTGAGAGACACACAGTGATTGTACAGGAGCTGGCACTGTTACGCACATAGCGATTGTACAGGAGCTCGCACTGAGACACACACAGTGATTGTACAGGAGCTGACAGTGAGACACACACACAGACCATACAGGAGCTGACACTGAGACACACACAGTGATTGAACAGGAGCTGACACTAAGACACACGCAGTTATTGTACAGGAGCTGACACTGAGACACACATAGTGATTGTATAGGAGCTCGCAACCAGACACACATAGTGATTGTACAGGAGCTGGCACTGATACACACACAATGATTTTACAGGAGCTGACACTGAGACACACACAGTGATTGTACAGGAGCTGACACTGATACGCACATAGTGATTGTGCAGGTGCTGATGCCGATACACACACAGTGATTGTACAGGAGCTGGCACTGATACACACACAATGATTGTACAGGAGCTGACACTGAGACACACACACTGATTGTACAGGAGCTGACACCGATACACAAATAGTGATTGTGCAGGTGCAGATGCCGATACATACACAGTGATTTTACATGAGCTGACACTGAGACACACACAGTGATTGCACTGGAGCTGACACTGTGACACACACAGTGATTGTATAGGTGTTGACACTGATACACACACGGTGATTGTAGGGGAACCCGCACTCAGAAATACTCAGTGATTGTACAGGAGTTACACTGAGACACACACAATGATTGTGCAGGTGCTGACGCAGATACACACACAGTGATTGTACAGGAGCTGGCACTGATACACACACAATGATTGTACAGGAGCTGACACTGAGACACACACAGTGATTGTACAGGAGCTGACAGTGATACACACATAGTGATTGTGCAGGTGCTGACGTCGATACACACACAGTGATTGTACTGGAGCTGACACTGAGACACACACAGTGATTGTACAAGAGCTGGCACTGATACACACACAGTGATTGTGCAGGAGCTCGCACTGGGACACACATAGTGATTGTACAGGAGCTGACACTGAGACACACACAGTGATTGTAGGGGAGCTGGCACTGAGACACACACAGTGATTGAACAGGAGGTGACAGTGAGACACAGACAGTGATCGTACAGGAGCTCGCACTTGGACACACATAGTGATTGTACAGGAGCTGACACTGAGTCACACATAGTGATTGTACAGGAGCTTACACTGATACACACACAGTGATTGTACGGGCGCTGACACTGAGACACACACAGCGATTGTACATGAGCTGACACTGAGACACACACAGTGATTGTACAGGAGCTGACACTGAGACAGACACACGGACCGTACAGGATGCGACACTGAGACACACACAGTGATTGTACTGGAGCTGACACAGTTACACACACAGTGATTGGACAGCAGCTGACACTGAGACACACACGGTGATTGTACAGGAGCTGGCAGTGTTACACACACAGTGATTGTACAGGAGCTGGCACTGTTGCACACATAGTGATTGTACAGGAGCTGGCACTGTTACGCACATAGTGATTGTACAGGAGCTGGCAGTGAGACACACACACAGACCGTACAGGAGCTGACACTGAGACACACACATGGACCATACAGGAGCTGACACTGAGACACACACATGGACAGTACAGGAGCTGACACTGAGACACACACACAGACCGTACAGGAGCTGACACTGAGACACACACAGTGATTGTACAGGAGCTGACACTGAGATACACACACAGAGCATATAGGAGCTGACACTGAGACACACACAGTGATTGTACAGGAGCTGACACTGAGATACACACACAGAGCATATAGGAGCTGTCACTGAGACACACACAGTGATTGTACAGGAGCTGGCACTGTTACACACACAGTGATTGTACAGGAGCTCGCACTTGGACACACATAGTGATTGTACAGGACCTGACACTGAGTCACACATAGTGATTGTACAGGAGCTTACACTGATACACACACAGTGATTGTACGGGCGCTGACACTGAGACACACACAGCGATTGTACATGAGCTGACACTGAGACACACACAGTGATTGTAAAGGAGCTGACACTGAGACACACACAGTGATTGTACCGGAGCTGACACTGAGACACACACAATGATTGTGAGGAAGCTGACACAGTTACACACACAGTGATTGTACAGGACCTGGCACTGAGACCCGCACAGTGTTTATACAGGAGCTGGCACTGTTACACACACAGTGATTGTACAGGAGCTGGCACTGTTCCACACACAGTGATTGTACAGAAGTTGGCACATTGACACACACAGTGATTGTACAGGAGCTGACACTGAGACACACAGTGATTGTACAGGAGCTGGCACTGTTACACACATAGTGATTGTACAGGAGCTGGCACATTGACACACACAGTGATCGTACAGGAGCTGACACTGAGACACACACAGTGATTGTACAGGAGCTGCCACTGAGACACACACAGTGATTGTAGAGAAGCTGACACTGAGACACAGACAGACCATACAGGATCTGACACTGAGACACACACAGTGATTGTACAGGAGCTGACAGTGAGAGACACACAGTGATTGTACAGGAGCTGGCACTGTTACGCACATAGCGATTGTACAGGAGCTCGCACTGAGACACACACAGTGATTGTACAGGAGCTGACAGTGAGACACACACACAGACCATACAGGAGCTGACACTGAGACACACACAGTGATTGAACAGGAGCTGACACTAAGACACACGCAGTTATTGTACAGGAGCTGACACTGAGACACACATAGTGATTGTATAGGAGCTCGCAACCAGACACACATAGTGATTGTACAGGAGCTGGCACTGATACACACACAATGATTTTACAGGAGCTGACACTGAGACACACACAGTGATTGTACAGGAGCTGACACTGATACGCACATAGTGATTGTGCAGGTGCTGATGCCGATACACACACAGTGATTGTACAGGAGCTGGCACTGATACACACACAATGATTGTACAGGAGCTGACACTGAGACACACACACTGATTGTACAGGAGCTGACACCGATACACAAATAGTGATTGTGCAGGTGCAGATGCCGATACATACACAGTGATTTTACATGAGCTGACACTGAGACACACACAGTGATTGCACTGGAGCTGACACTGTGACACACACAGTGATTGTATAGGTGTTGACACTGATACACACACGGTGATTGTAGGGGAACCCGCACTCAGAAATACTCAGTGATTGTACAGGAGTTACACTGAGACACACACAATGATTGTGCAGGTGCTGACGCAGATACACACACAGTGATTGTACAGGAGCTGGCACTGATACACACACAATGATTGTACAGGAGCTGACACTGAGACACACACAGTGATTGTACAGGAGCTGACAGTGATACACACATAGTGATTGTGCAGGTGCTGACGTCGATACACACACAGTGATTGTACTGGAGCTGACACTGAGACACACACAGTGATTGTACAAGAGCTGGCACTGATACACACACAGTGATTGTGCAGGAGCTCGCACTGGGACACACATAGTGATTGTACAGGAGCTGACACTGAGACACACACAGTGATTGTAGGGGAGCTGGCACTGAGACACACACAGTGATTGAACAGGAGGTGACAGTGAGACACAGACAGTGATCGTACAGGAGCTCGCACTTGGACACACATAGTGATTGTACAGGAGCTGACACTGAGTCACACATAGTGATTGTACAGGAGCTTACACTGATACACACACAGTGATTGTACGGGCGCTGACACTGAGACACACACAGCGATTGTACATGAGCTGACACTGAGACACACACAGTGATTGTACAGGAGCTGACACTGAGACAGACACACGGACCGTACAGGATGCGACACTGAGACACACACAGTGATTGTACTGGAGCTGACACAGTTACACACACAGTGATTGGACAGCAGCTGACACTGAGACACACACGGTGATTGTACAGGAGCTGGCAGTGTTACACACACAGTGATTGTACAGGAGCTGGCACTGTTGCACACATAGTGATTGTACAGGAGCTGGCACTGTTACGCACATAGTGATTGTACAGGAGCTGGCAGTGAGACACACACACAGACCGTACAGGAGCTGACACTGAGACACACACATGGACCATACAGGAGCTGACACTGAGACACACACACTGATTGTACAGGAGCTGACACTGAGACACACACAGTGATTGTACAGGAGCTGACACTGAGACACACACAGTGATTGTACAGGAGCTGACACTGAGACACACACAGTGATTATACAGGAGCTGACACTGAGACACACACAGTGATTGTACAGGAGCTGACACTGAGACACACACAGTGATTGTAACGGAGCTGACACTGAGACACACACAGTGATTGTACAGGAGCTGGCACTGTTACACACACAGTGATTGTACAGGAGCTCGCACTTGGACACACATAGTGATTGTACAGGACCTGACACTGAGTCACACATAGTGATTGTACAGGAGCTGACACTGATACACACACAGTGATTGTACGGGCGCTGACACTGAGACACACACAGCGATTGTACATGAGCTGACACTGAGACACACACAGTGATTGTACAGGAGCTGACAATGAGACGCACACAGTGATTGTACAGGAGCTGACTCTGAGACACACACAGTGATTGTACAGGAGCTGACACTGAGACACACACAGTGATTGTACAGGAGCTGGCACTCTTACACACATAGTGATTATACAGGAGCTGGCACTGGTGTACACACAGTGATTGTACAGGAGCTGACACTGAGACACACAGAGTGATTGTACAGGAGCTGACACTGAGACACACATAGTGATTGTACAGGAGCTGACACTGAGACACAGACAGACCATACAGGATCTGACACTGAGACACACACACTGATTGTACAGGAGCTGGCACTGAGACACACACGGATCGTACAGGAGCTGACAGTGAGACACACACACAGACCGTACAGGAGCTGACACTGGTGTACACACAGTGATTGTACAGGAGCTCGCACTGAGACACAGACACTGATTGTACAGGAGCTCACACTGGGACACACATAGTGATTGTACAGGAGCTGGCACTGAGACACACACTGTGATTGTACAGTAGCTGACACAGTTACACACAGTGATTGGACAGCATCTGACACTGAGACACACACAGTGATTGTACGGGAGCTGACACAGTTACACGCACACTGATTGTACAGGAGCTGACACTGAGACACAAACGCAGACCGTACAGGAGCTGACACTGAGACACACACAGTGATTGTACCGGAGCTGACACTGAGACACACACAGTGATTGTAAGGGAGCTGACACTGAGACACACACAGTGATTGTACAGGAGCTGGCACTGAGACCCACACAGTGATTGTACAGGAGCTGGCACTGTTACACACACGGTGATTGTACAGGAGCTGGCACATTCACACACACTGATTGTACAGGAGCTGACACTGAGACACACACAGTGATTGTACAGGAGCTGGTACTGTTACACCCATAGTGATTATACAGGAGCTGGCACTGGTGTACACACAGTGATTGCACAGGAGCTGACACTGAGACACACAGAGTGATTGTACAGGAGCTGACACTGAGACACACATAGTGATTGTACAGGAGCTGACACTGAGACACAGACAGACCATACAGGATCTGACACTGAGACAGACACAGTGTTGTACAGGAGCTGACACTGAGACACACACGGATCGTACAGGAGCTGACAGTGAGACACACACACAGACCGTACAGGAGCTGACACTGGTGTACACACAGTGATTGTACAGGAGCTCGCACTGAGACACAGACACTGATTGTACAGGAGCTCGCACTGGGTCACACATAGTGATTGTACAGGAGCTGGCACTGAGACACACACTGTGATTGTACAGTAGCTGACACAGTTACACACAGTGATTGGACAGCATCTGACACTGAGACACACACAGTGATTGTACAGGAGCTGGCACTGTTACGCACATAGTGATTGTACAGGACCTGGCACTGAGACACACACGGTGATTGTACATGAGCTGACACTGAGACACACACAGTGATTGTACAGGAGCTGACACTGAGACGCACACAGTGATTGTACAGGAGCTGACACTGAGACACACACACAGACCGTACAGGAGCTGACACTGGTGTATACACAGTGATTGTACAGGAGCTCGCACTGAGACACAGACACTGATTGTACAGGAGCTGCCACTGAGACACACACAGTGATTGTGCAGAAGCTGACACTGAGACACAGACAGACCATACAGGATCTGACACTGAGACACACACAGTGATTGTAAAGGAGCTGACACTGAGACACACACAGTGATTGTACCGGAGCTGACACTGAGACACACACAATGATTGTGATGGAGCTGACACAGTTACACACACAGTGATAGTACAGGAGCTGGCACTGAGACCCGCACCGTGATTGTACAGGAGCTGGCACTGTTACACACACAGTGATTGTACAGGAGCTGGCACATTGACACACACAGTGATTGTACAGGAGCTGACACTGAGACACACACAGTGATTGTACAGGAGCTGCCACTGAGACACACACAGTGATTGTACAGAAGCTGACACTGAGACACAGACAGACCATACAGGATCTGACACTGAGACACACACAGTGATTGTACAGGAGCTGACAGTGAGAGACACACAGTGATTGTACAGGAGCTGGCACTGTTACGCACATAGTGATTGTACAGGAGCTCGCACTGAGACACACACAGTGATTGTACAGGAGCTGACAGTGAGACACACACACAGACCATACAGGAGCTGACACTGAGACACACACAATGATTGTACAGGAGCTGACACTGAGACACACACACTGATTGTACAGGAGCTGACACCGATACACAAATAGTGATTGTGCAGGTGCAGATGCCGATACATACACAGTGATTTTACATGAGCTGACACTGAGACACACACAGTGATTGCACTGGAGCTGACACTGTGACACACACAGTGATTGTATAGGTGTTGACACTGATACACACACGGTGATTGTAGGGGAACCCGCACTCAGAAATACTCAGTGATTGTACAGGAGTTACACTGAGACACACACAATGATTGTGCAGGTGCTGACGCAGATACACACACAGTGATTGTACAGGAGCTGGCACTGATACACACACAATGATTGTACAGGAGCTGACACTGAGACACACACAGTGATTGTACAGGAGCTGACAGTGATACACACATAGTGATTGTGCAGGTGCTGACGTCGATACACACACAGTGATTGTACTGGAGCTGACACTGAGACACACACAGTGATTGTACAAGAGCTGGCACTGATACACACACAGTGATTGTGCAGGAGCTCGCACTGGGACACACATAGTGATTGTACAGGAGCTGACACTGAGACACACACAGTGATTGTAGGGGAGCTGGCACTGAGACACACACAGTGATTGAACAGGAGGTGACAGTGAGACACAGACAGTGATCGTACAGGAGCTCGCACTTGGACACACATAGTGATTGTACAGGAGCTGACACTGAGTCACACATAGTGATTGTACAGGAGCTTACACTGATACACACACAGTGATTGTACGGGCGCTGACACTGAGACACACACAGCGATTGTACATGAGCTGACACTGAGACACACACAGTGATTGTACAGGAGCTGACACTGAGACAGACACACGGACCGTACAGGATGCGACACTGAGACACACACAGTGATTGTACTGGAGCTGACACAGTTACACACACAGTGATTGGACAGCAGCTGACACTGAGACACACACGGTGATTGTACAGGAGCTGGCAGTGTTACACACACAGTGATTGTACAGGAGCTGGCACTGTTGCACACATAGTGATTGTACAGGAGCTGGCACTGTTACGCACATAGTGATTGTACAGGAGCTGGCAGTGAGACACACACACAGACCGTACAGGAGCTGACACTGAGACACACACATGGACCATACAGGAGCTGACACTGAGACACACACACTGATTGTACAGGAGCTGACACTGAGACACACACAGTGATTGTACAGGAGCTGACACTGAGACACACACAGTGATTGTACAGGAGCTGACACTGAGACACACACAGTGATTATACAGGAGCTGACACTGAGACACACACAGTGATTGTACAGGAGCTGACACTGAGACACACACAGTGATTGTAACGGAGCTGACACTGAGACACACACAGTGATTGTACAGGAGCTGGCACTGTTACACACACAGTGATTGTACAGGAGCTCGCACTTGGACACACATAGTGATTGTACAGGACCTGACACTGAGTCACACATAGTGATTGTACAGGAGCTTACACTGATACACACACAGTGATTGTACGGGCGCTGACAATGAGACACACACAGCGATTGTACATGAGCTGACACTGAGACACACACAGTGATTGTACAGGAGCTGACAATGAGACGCACACAGTGATTGTACAGGAGCTGACTCTGAGACACACACAGTGATTGTACAGGAGCTGACACTGAGACACACACAGTGATTGTACAGGAGCTGGCACTCTTACACACATAGTGATTATACAGGAGCTGGCACTGGTGTACACACAGTGATTGTACAGGAGCTGACACTGAGACACACAGAGTGATTGTACAGGAGCTGACACTGAGACACACATAGTGATTGTACAGGAGCTGACACTGAGACACAGACAGACCATACAGGATCTGACACTGAGACACACACACTGATTGTACAGGAGCTGGCACTGAGACACACACGGATCGTACAGGAGCTGACAGTGAGACACACACACAGACCGTACAGGAGCTGACACTGGTGTACACACAGTGATTGTACAGGAGCTCGCACTGAGACACAGACACTGATTGTACAGGAGCTCACACTGGGACACACATAGTGATTGTACAGGAGCTGGCACTGAGACACACACTGTGATTGTACAGTAGCTGACACAGTTACACACAGTGATTGGACAGCATCTGACACTGAGACACACACAGTGATTGTACGGGAGCTGACACAGTTACACGCACACTGATTGTACAGGAGCTGACACTGAGACACAAACGCAGACCGTACAGGAGCTGACACTGAGACACACACAGTGATTGTACCGGAGCTGACACTGAGACACACACAGTGATTGTAAGGGAGCTGACACTGAGACACACACAGTGATTGTACAGGAGCTGACACTGAGACACACACAGTGATTGTACCGGAGCTGACACTGAGACACACACAGTGATTGTAAGGGAGCTGACACTGAGACACACACAGTGATTGTACAGGAGCTGGCACTGAGACCCACACAGTGATTGTACAGGAGCTGGCACTGTTACACACACGGTGATTGTACAGGAGCTGGCACATTCACACACACTGATTGTACAGGAGCTGACACTGAGACACACACAGTGATTGTACAGGAGCTGGTACTGTTACACCCATAGTGATTATACAGGAGCTGGCACTGGTGTACACACAGTGATTGCACAGGAGCTGACACTGAGACACACAGAGTGATTGTACAGGAGCTGACACTGAGACACACATAGTGATTGTACAGGAGCTGACACTGAGACACAGACAGACCATACAGGATCTGACACTGAGACAGACACAGTGTTGTACAGGAGCTGACACTGAGACACACACGGATCGTACAGGAGCTGACAGTGAGACACACACACAGACCGTACAGGAGCTGACACTGGTGTACACACAGTGATTGTACAGGAGCTCGCACTGAGACACAGACACTGATTGTACAGGAGCTCGCACTGGGTCACACATAGTGATTGTACAGGAGCTGGCACTGAGACACACACTGTGATTGTACAGTAGCTGGCACTGTTACGCACATAGTGATTGTACAGGACCTGGCACTGAGACACACACGGTGATTGTACATGAGCTGACACTGAGACACACACAGTGATTGTACAGGAGCTGACACTGAGACGCACACAGTGATTGTACAGGAGCTGACACTGAGACACACACACAGACCGTACAGGAGCTGACACTGGTGTATACACAGTGATTGTACAGGAGCTCGCACTGAGACACAGACACTGATTGTACAGGAGCTGCCACTGAGACACACACAGTGATTGTGCAGAAGCTGACACTGAGACACAGACAGACCATACAGGATCTGACACTGAGACACACACAGTGATTGTAAAGGAGCTGACACTGAGACACACACAGTGATTGTACCGGAGCTGACACTGAGACACACACAATGATTGTGAGGGAGCTGACACAGTTACACACACAGTGATAGTACAGGAGCTGGCACTGAGACCCGCACCGTGATTGTACAGGAGCTGGCACTGTTACACACACAGTGATTGTACAGGAGCTGGCACATTGACACACACAGTGATTGTACAGGAGCTGACACTGAGACACACACAGTGATTGTACAGGAGCTGCCACTGAGACACACACAGTGATTGTACAGAAGCTGACACTGAGACACAGACAGACCATACAGGATCTGACACTGAGACACACACAGTGATTGTACAGGAGCTGACAGTGAGAGACACACAGTGATTGTACAGGAGCTGGCACTGTTACGCACATAGTGATTGTACAGGAGCTCGCACTGAGACACACACAGTGATTGTACAGGAGCTGACAGTGAGACACACACACAGACCATACAGGAGCTGACACTGAGGCACACACAGTGATTGCACAGGAGCTGACACTGAGACACACACAGTGATCGTACAGGAGCTGGGACCGGTATTCACACAGTAATTGCACAAGGGATGGCACTGATACACACAGATTGAGTGTACAGGAGCTCACATTGAGACACACACAGTGATTGTTCAGGAGCTCGCACTCAGACACACTCAGTGATTGAACAGGAGCTGACACTAAGACACACACAGTTATTGTACAGGAGCTGACACTGAGACACACATAGTGATTGTACAGGAGCTGACACTGTGACACACACAGTGATTGTACAGGAGTTGACACTGATACACACACGGTGATTGTAGGGGAACCCGCACTCAGACACACTCAGTGATTGTACAGGAGTTACACTGAGACACACACAGTGATTGTACAGGAGCTGACACTGTGACACACACAGTGATTGTACAGGAGCTGGCACTGATACACACACAATGGTTGTACAGGAGCTGATACTGAGACACACCCAGTGATTGTACAGGAGCTGACACTGATACGCACATAGTGATTGTGCAGGTGCTGACGCCGATACACACACAGTGATTGTACAGGAGCTGGCACTGTTACGCACATAGCGATTGTACAGGAGCTCGCACTGAGACACACACAGTGATTGTACAGGAGCTGACAGTGAGACACACACACAGACCATACAGGAGCTGACACTGAGGCACACACAGTGATTGAACAGGAGCTGACACTAAGACACACGCAGTTATTGTACAGGAGCTGACACTGAGACACACATAGTGATTGTATAGGAGCTCGCAACCAGACACACATAGTGATTGTACAGGAGCTGGCACTGATACACACACAATGATTGTACAGGAGCTGACACTGAGACACTCACAGTGATTGTACAGGAGCTGACACTGATACACACATAGTGATTGTGCAGGTGCTGACGCCGATACACACACACTGATTTTACATGAGCTGGTACTGAGACACACACAGTGATTGTACTGGAGCTGACACTGAGACACACACACTGATTGTACAGGAGCTGACACTGAGACACACACAGTGATTGTACAGGAGCTCGCACTGGGACACACATAGTGCTTGTTCAGGAGCTGGCACTGATACACACACAGTGATTGTACAGGAGCTCGCACTGGGACACACATAGTGCTTGTACAGGAGCTGGCACTGAGACACACATAGTGATTGTACAGGAGCTTACACTGATACACACACCGTGTTTGTACGGGTGCTGACACTGAGACACACACAGCAATTGTACATGAGCTGACACTGAGACACACACAGTGATTGTACTGGAGCTGGCACTGTTGCGCACATAGTGATTGTACAGGAGCTGGCACTGTTACGCACATAGTGATTGTACAGGAGCTGACACTGAGACACACACGGTGATTGTACAGGAGCTGGCAGTGTTACACACACAGTGATTGTACAGGAGCTGGCACTGTTGCGCACATAGTGATTGTACAGGAGCTGTCACTGTTACGCACATAGTGATTGTACAGGAGCTGTCACTGTTGCGCACATAGTGATTGTACAGGAGCTGTCACTGTTACGCACATAGTGATTGTACAGGAGCTGGCACTGAGACACACACAGTGATTGTACAGGAACTGGCACTGAGACACACACAGTGATTGTACAGGAGCTGGCACTGAGATACACATAGTATTTGTACAGTAGCTGACACTGAGACACACAGTGATTGTACAGGAGCTGACACTGACACACACACACAGACCGTACAGGAGCAGACACTGAGACACACACATGGACCATACAGGAGCTGACACTGAGACACACACATGGACCATACAGGAGCTGACACTGAGACACACACAGTGATTGTACAGGAGCTGATACTGAGACACACACAGTGATTGTACAGGAGCTGACACTGAGACACACACAGTGATTGTACAGGAGCTGACACTGAGACACGCACAGTGATTGTAAAGGAGCTGACACTGAGACACACACAGTGATTGTACCGGAGCTGACACTGAGACACACACAATGATTGTGAGGGAGCTGACACAGTTACACACACAGTGATAGTACAGGAGCTGGCACTGAGACCCGCACAGTGATTGTACAGGAGCTGACACTGAGACACACACAGTGATTGTACAGGAGCTGGCACTGTTACACACATAGTGATCATACAGGAGCTGGCAATGGTGTACACACAGTGATCGTACAGGAGCTGACACTGAGACACACACAGTGATTGTACAGGAGCTGCCACTGAGACACACACAGTGATTGTACAGAAGCTGACACTGAGACACAGACAGACCATACAGGATCTGACACTGAGACACACACAGTGATTGTAAAGGAGCTGACACTGAGACACACACAGTGATTGTACCGGAGCTGACACTGAGACACACACAATGATTGTGAGGGAGCTGACACAGTTACACACACAGTGATAGTACAGGAGCTGGCACTGAGACCCGCACAGTGATTGTACAGGAGCTGGCACTGTTACACACACAGTGATTGTACAGGAGCTGGCACATTGACACACACAGTGATTGTACAGGAGCTGACACTGAGACACACACAGTGATTGTACAGGAGCTGCCACTGAGACACACACAGTGATTGTACAGAAGCTGACACTGAGACACAGACAGACCATACAGGATCTGACACTGAGACACACACAGTGATTGTACAGGAGCTGACAGTGAGAGACACACAGTGATTGTACAGGAGCTGGCACTGTTACGCACATAGTGATTGTACAGGAGCTCGCACTGAGACACACACAGTGATTGTACAGGAGCTGACAGTGAGACACACACACAGACCATACAGGAGCTGACACTGAGGCACACACAGTGATTGCACAGGAGCTGACACTGAGACACACACAGTGATCGTACAGGAGCTGGGACCTGTATTCACACAGTAATTGCACAAGGGATGGCACTGATACACACAGATTGAGTGTACAGGAGCTCACATTGAGACACACACAGTGATTGTTCAGGAGCTCGCACTCAGACACACTCAGTAATTGAACAGGAGCTGACACTAAGACACACACAGTTATTGTACAGGAGCTGACACTGAGACACACATAGTGATTGTACAGGAGCTGACACTGTGACACACACAGTGATTGTACAGGAGCTGGCACTGAGACACACACAATGATTTTACAGGAGCTGACACTGAGACACACACAGTGATTGTACAGGAGCTGACACTGATACGCGCATAGTGATTGTGCAGGTGCTGATGCCGATACACACACAGTGATTGTACAGGAGCTGGCACTGTTACAGACACAATGATTGTACAGGAGCTGACACTGAGACACACACACTGATTGTACAGGAGCTGACACCGATACACACATAGTGATTGTGCAGGTGCAGATGCCGATACATACACAGTGATTTTACATGAGCTGACACTGAGACACACACAGTGATTGTACTGGAGCTGACACTGTGACACACACAGTGATTGTACAGGTGTTGACACTGATACACACACGGTGATTGTAGGGGAACTCGCACTCAGAAATACTCAGTGATTGTACAGGAGTTACACTGAGACACACACAGTGATTGTACAGGAGCTGACACTGGGACACACACAATGATTGTGCAGGTGCTGACGCAGATACACACACAGTGATTGTACAGGAGCTCGCACTGATACACACACAATGATTGTACAGGAACTGGCACTGAGACACACACAGTGATTGTACAGGAGCTGGCACTGAGATACACATAGTATTTGTACAGTAGCTGACACTGAGACACACAGTGATTGTACAGGATCTGACACTGACACACGCACACAGACCGTACAGGAGCTGACACTGAGACACACACATGGACCATACAGGAGCTGACAATGAGACACACACATGGACCATACAGGAGCTGACACTGAGACACACACAGTTATTGTACAGGAGCTGACACTGAGACACACACAGTGATTGTACAGGAGCTGACACTGAGACACACACAGTGATTGTAAAGGAGCTGACACTGAGACACACACAGTGATTGTACCGGAGCTGACACTGAGACACACACAATGATTGTGAGGGAGCTGACACAGTTACACACACAGTGATTGTACAGGACCTGGCACTGAGACCCGCAGAGTGATTGTACAGGAGCTGGCACTGTTACACACACAGTGATTGTACAGGAGCTGGCACTGTTCCACACACAGTGATTGTACAGAAGCTGGCACATTGACACACACAGTGATTGTACAGGAGCTGACACTGAGACACACAGTGATTGTACAGGAGCTGGCACTGTTACACACATAGTGATTGTACAGGAGCTGGCACATTGACACACACAGTGATCGTACAGGAGCTGACACTGAGACACACACAGTGATTGTACAGGAGCTGCCACTGAGACACACACAGTGATTGTAGAGAAGCTGACACTGAGACACAGACAGACCATACAGGATCTGACACTGAGACACACACAGTGATTGTACAGGAGCTGACAGTGAGGGACACACAGTGATTGTACAGGAGCTCGCACTGAGACACACACAGTGATTGTACAGGAGCTGACAGTGAGACACACACACAGAGCATACAGGATCTGACACTGAGACACACACAGTGATTGTACAGGAGCTGACAGTGAGAGACACACAGTGATTGTACAGGAGCTGGCACTGTTACGCACATAGCGATTGTACAGGAGCTCGCACTGAGACACACACAGTGATTGTACAGGAGCTGACAGTGAGACACACACACAGACCATACAGGAGCTGACACTGAGGCACACACAGTGATTGAACAGGAGCTGACACTAAGACACACGCAGTTATTGTACAGGAGCTGACACTGAGACACACATAGTGATTGTATAGGAGCTCGCAACCAGACACACATAGTGATTGTACAGGAGCTGGCACTGATGCACACACAATGATTTTACAGGAGCTGACACTGAGACACACACAGTGATTGTACAGGAGCTGTCACTGATACGCACATAGTGATTGTGCAGGTGCTGATGCCGATACACACACAGTGATTGTACAGGAGCTGGCACTGATACACACACAATGATTGTACAGGAGCTGACACTGAGACACACACTGATTGTACAGGAGCTGACACCGATACACACATAGTGATTGTGCAGGTGCAGATGCCGATACATACACAGTGATTTTACATGAGCTGACACTGAGACACACACAGTGATTGCACTGGAGCTGACACTGTGACACACACAGTGATTGTATAGGTGTTGACACTGATACACACACGGTGATTGTAGGGGAACCCGCACTCAGAAATACTCAGTGATTGTACAGGAGTTACACTGAGACACACACAATGATTGTGCAGGTGCTGACGCAGATACACACACAGTGATTGTACAGGAGCTGGCACTGATACACACACAATGATTGTACAGGAGCTGACACTGAGACACACACAGTGATTGTACAGGAGCTGACAGTGATACACACATAGTGATTGTGCAGGTGCTGACGTCGATACACACACAGTGATTGTACTGGAGCTGACACTGAGACACACACAGTGATTGTACAAGAGCTGGCACTGATACACACACAGTGATTGTGCAGGAGCTCGCACTGGGACACACATAGTGATTGTACAGGAGCTGACACTGAGACACACACAGTGATTGTAGGGGAGCTGGCACTGAGACACACACAGTGATTGAACAGGAGGTGACACTGAGACACAGACAGTGATCGTACAGGAGCTGGCACTGTTACACACACAGTGATTGTACAGGAGCTGGCACTGAGACACACACACTGATTATACAGGAGCTGGCACTGATACACACACAGTGATTGTACAGGAGCTCGCACTTGGACACACATAGTGATTGTACAGGAGCTGACACTGAGTCACACATAGTGATTGTACAGGAGCTTACACTGATACACACACAGTGATTGTACGGGCACTGACACTGAGACACACACAGCGATTGTACATGAGCTGACACTGAGACACACACAGTGATTGTACAGGAGCTGACACTGAGACAGACACACGGACCGTACAGGATGCGACACTGAGACACACACAGTGATTGTACTGGAGCTGACACAGTTACACACACAGTGATTGGACAGCAGCTGACACTGAGACACACACGGTGATTGTACAGGAGCTGGCAGTGTTACACACACAGTGATTGTACAGGAGCTGGCACTGTTGCGCACATAGTGATTGTACAGGAGCTGGCACTGTTACGCACATAGTGATTGTACAGGAGCTGGCAGTGAGACACACACACAGACCGTACAGGAGCTGACACTTAGATACACACATGGACCATACAGGAGCTGACACTGAGACACACACAGTGATTGTACAGGAGCTGACACTGAGACACACACAGTGATTGTACAGGAGCTGACACTGAGACACACACAGTGATTGTACAGGAGCTGGCACTGTTACACACACAGTGATTGTACAGGAGCTCGCACTTGGACACACATAGTGATTGTACAGGAGCTGACACTGAGTCACACATAGTGATTGTACAGGAGCTTACACTGATACACACACAGTGATTGTACGGGCGCTGACACTGAGACACACACAGCGATTGTACATGAGCTGACACTGAGACACACACAGTGATTGTACAGGAGCTGACAATGAGACGCACACAGTGATTGTACAGGAGCTGACACTGAGACACACACAGTGATTGTACAGGAGCTGGCACTGAGACCCACACAGTGATTGTACTGGAGCTGGCACTGTTACACACACGGTGATTGTACAGGAGCTGGCACATTGACACACACAGTGATTGTACAGGAGCTGACACTGAGACACACACAGTGATTGTACAGGAGCTGGCACTCTTACACACATAGTGATTATACAGGAGCTGGCACTGGTGTACACACAGTGATTGTACAGGAGCTGACACTGAGACACACAGAGTGATTGTACAGGAGCTGACACTGAGACACACATAGTGATTGTACAGGAGCTGACACTGAGACACAGACAGACCATACAGGATCTGACACTGAGACACACACACTGATTGTACAGGAGCTGGCACTGAGACACACACGGATCGTACAGGAGCTGACAGTGAGACACACACACAGACCGTACAGGAGCTGACACTGGTGTACACACAGTGATTGTACAGGAGCTCGCACTGAGACACAGACACTGATTGTACAGGAGCTCGCACTGGGACACACATAGTGATTGTACAGGAGCTGCCACTGAGACACACACTGTGATTGTACAGTAGCTGACACAGTTACACACAGTGATTGGACAGCATCTGACACTGAGACACACACAGTGATTGTACGGGAGCTGGCACAGTTACACGCACACTGATTGTACAGGAGCTGACACTGAGACACAAACGCAGACCGTACAGGAGCTGACACTGAGACACACACAGTGATTGTACCGGAGCTGACACTGAGACACACACAGTGATTGTAAGGGAGCTGACACTGAGACACACACAGTGATTGTACAGGAGCTGGCACTGAGACCCACACAGTGATTGTACAGGAGCTGGCACTGTTACACACACGGTGATTGTACAGGAGCTGGCACATTGACACACACAGTGATTGTACAGGAGCTGACACTGAGACACACACAGTGATTGTACAGGAGCTGGTACTGTTACACACATAGTGATTATACAGGAGCTGGCACTGGTGTACACGCAGTGATTGCACAGGAGCTGACACTGAGACACACAGAGTGATTGTACAGGAGCTGACACTGAGACACACATAGTGATTGTACAGGAGCTGACACTGAGACACAGACAGACCATACAGGATCTGACACTGAGACAGACACAGTGATTGTACAGGAGCTGACACTGTGACACACACGGATCGTACAGGAGCTGACAGTGAGACACACACACAGACCGTACAGGAGCTGACACTGGTGTACACACAGTGATTGTACAGGAGCTCGCACTGAGACACAGACACTGATTGTACAGGAGCTCGCACTGGGACACACATAGTGATTGTACAGGAGCTGGCACTGAGACACACACTGTGATTGTACAGTAGCTGACACAGTTACACACAGTGATTGGACAGCATCTGACACTGAGACACACACAGTGATTGTACAGGAGCTGGCACTGTTACGCACATAGTGATTGTACAGGACCTGGCACTGAGACACACACGGTGATTGTACATGAGCTGACACTGAGACACACACAGTGATTGTACAGGAGCTGACACTGAGACGCACACAGTGATTGTACAGGAGCTGACACTGAGACACACACACAGACCGTACAGGAGCTGACACTGGTGTACACACAGTGATTGTACAGGAGCTCGCACTGAGACACAGACACTGATTGTACAGGAGCTGCCACTGAGACACACACAGTGATTGTGCAGAAGCTGACACTGAGACACAGACAGACCATACAGGATCTGACACTGAGACACACACAGTGATTGTAAAGGAGCTGACACTGAGACACACACAGTGATTGTACCGGAGCTGACACTGAGACACACACAATGATTGTGAGGGAGCTGACACAGTTACACACACAGTGATAGTACAGGAGCTGGCACTGAGACCCGCACAGTGATTGTACAGGAGCTGGCACTGTTACACACACAGTGATTGTACAGGAGCTGGCACATTGACACACACAGTGATTGTACAGGAGCTGACACTGAGACACACACAGTGATTGTACAGGAGCTGCCACTGAGACACACACAGTGATTGTACAGAAGCTGACACTGAGACACAGACAGACCATACAGGATCTGACACTGAGACACACACAGTGATTGTACAGGAGCTGACAGTGAGAGACACACAGTGATTGTACAGGAGCTGGCACTGTTACGCACATAGTGATTGTACAGGAGCTCGCACTGAGACACACACAGTGATTGTACAGGAGCTGACAGTGAGACACACACACAGACCATACAGGAGCTGACACTGAGGCACACACAGTGATTGCACAGGAGCTGACACTGAGACACACACAGTGATCGTACAGGAGCTGGGACCGGTATTCACACAGTAATTGCACAAGGGATGGCACTGATACACACAGATTGAGTGTACAGGAGCTCACATTGAGACACACACAGTGATTGTTCAGGAGCTCGCACTCAGACACACTCAGTGATTGAACAGGAGCTGACACTAAGACACACACAGTTATTGTACAGGAGCTGACACTGAGACACACATAGTGATTGTACAGGAGCTGACACTGTGACACACGCAGTGATTGTACAGGAGCTGGCACTGTTACACACAAAGTGATAGTACAGGAGCTGGCACATTGACACACACAGTGATTGTACAGGAGCTGACACTGAGACACAGACAGACCATCCAGGATCTGACACTGAGACACACACAGTGATCGTACAGGAGCTGGCACTGAGACTCACACAGTGATTGTACAGGAGCTGGCACTGTTACACACACAGTGATTGTACAGGAGCTGGCACTGAGACACACACAGTGATTGTACAGGAGCTGGCACTGAGACACACACAGTGATTGTAGGGGAGCTGGCACTGAGACACACACAGTGATTGAACAGGAGGTGACAGTGAGACACAGACAGTGATCGTACAGGAGCTGGCACTGTTACACACACAGTGATTGTACAGGAGCTGACACTGAGAGACACACAGTGATCTTACAGGAGCTGGCACTGTTACACACACAGTGATTGTACAGGAGCTGACACTGAGAAACACACAGTGATTGTACAGGAGCTGACACTGAGACACACACAGTGATTGTACAGGAGCTGACACTGGGACACAGACAGACCATACAGGATCTGACACTGCGACACACACAGATCATACAGGAGCTGACACTGTTACACACACAGTGATTGTACAGGAGCTGACACTGATGCACACACAGTGATCGTACAGGAGCTGACACTGATGCACACACAGTGATCGTACAGGAGCTGGCACTGAGACACACACAGTGATTGTAGGGGAACCCGCACTCAGACACACTCAGTGATTGTACAGGAGTTACACTGAGACACACACACTGATTGTACTGGAGCTGACACTGAGACACACGCACGGACCGTACAGGAGCTGACACTGAGACACACACACAGGCTGTACAGGAGCTGACACTGAGACACACACACAGGCTGTACAGGAGCTGACACTGAGACACACACACGGGCCGTACAGGAGCTGACACTGAGACACAAACCGTGATTATACTGGAGCTGACACTGATACACACACTGTGATTGTACAGGAGCTGACACTGAGACACACACAGTGTAATTTTACAGGAGCTTACACTGATACACACATAGTGATTGTACAGGACATGACACTGAGACACATACAGTGATTGTACTGGAGCTTATACTGATACACACATTGTGATTGTACAGGAGCTGACACTTAGACACGCACAGGGATTTTACAGGAGATGTCACGGAGACATACACTGTGATTTTACAGGAGCTGGCACTGAGACACACACATTGATTGTACAGGAGCTGACACCGAGACACACACAGTGATTGTACAGGAGCTGACACTGAGACACACACAGTGATTGTAACGGAGCTGACACAGTTACACACACAGTGATTGTACAGGAGCTGGCACTGAGACCCACACAGTGATTGTACAGGAGCTGGCACTGTTACACACACAGTGATTGTACAGGAGCTGGCACATTGACACACACACTGATTGTACAGGAGCTGACACTGAGACACAGACAGACCGTCCAGGATCTGACACTGAGACACACACAGATCGTACAGGAGCTGGCACTGTTACACACACAGTGATTGTACAGGAGCTGGCACTGTTACACACACAGTGATTGTACAGGAGCTGGCACTGTTACACACACAGTGATTGTACAGGAGCTGGCCCTTTGACACACACAGTGATTGTACAGGAGCTGACACTGAGACACACACAGTGATTGTACAGGAGCTGGCACTGTTACACACATAGTGATTATACAGGAGCTGGCACTGGTGTACACACAGTGATCGTACAGGAGCTGACACTGAGACACACACAGTGATTGTACAGGAGCTGCCACTGAGACACACACAGTGATTGTACAGAAGCTGACACTGAGACACAGACAGACCATACAGGATCTGACACTGAGACACACACAGTGATTATACAGGAGCTGACAGTGAGAGACACACAGTGATTGTACAGGAGCTGGCACTGTTACGCACATAATGATTGTACAGGAGCTCGCACTGAGACACACACAGTGATTGTACAGGAGCTGACAGTGAGACACACACACAGACCATACAGGAGCTGACACTGAGGCACACACAGTGATTGCACAGGAGCTGTCACTGAGACACACACAGTGATCGTACAGGAGCTGGGACCGGTATTCACACAGTAATTGCACAAGGGATGGCACTGATACACACAGATTGAGTGTACAGGAGCTCACATTGAGACACACACAGTGATTGTTCAGGAGCTCGCACTCAGACACACTCAGTGATTGAACAGGAGCTGACACTAAGACACACACAGTTATTGTACAGGAGCTGACACTGAGACACACATAGTGATTGTACAGGAGCTGACACTGTGACACACACAGTGATTGTACAGGAGCTGGCACTGATACACACACAGTGATTGTACAGGAGCTGGCACTGATACACACACAATGATTTTACAGGAGCTGACACTGAGACACACACAGTGATTGTACAGGAGCTGACACTGATACGCGCATAGTGATTGTGCAGGTGCTGATGCCGATACACACACAGTGATTGTACAGGAGCTGGCACTGATACACACACAATGATTGTACAGGAGCTGACACTGAGACACACACACTGATTGTACAGGAGCTGACACCGATACACACATAGTGATTGTGCAGGTGCAGATGCCGATACATACACAGTGATTTTACATGAGCTGACACTGAGACACACACAGTGATTGTACTGGAGCTGACACTGTGACACACACAGTGATTGTACAGGTGTTGACACTGATACACACACGGTGATTGTAGGGGAACTCGCACTCAGAAATACTCAGTGATTGTACAGGAGTTACACTGAGACACACACAGTGATTGTACAGGAGCTGACACTGGGACACACACAATGATTGTGCAGGTGCTGACGCAGATACACACACAGTGATTGTACAGGAGCTCGCACTGATACACACACAATGATTGTACAGGAACTGGCACTGAGACACACACAGTGATTGTACAGGAGCTGGCACTGAGATACACATAGTATTTGTACAGGAGCTGACACCGAGACACACACAGTGATTGTACAGGAGCTGACACTGAGACACACACAGTGATTGTAACGGAGCTGACACAGTTACACACACAGTGATTGTACAGGAGCTGGCACTGAGACCCACACAGTGATTGTACAGGAGCTGGCACTGTTACACACACAGTGATTGTACAGGAGCTGGCACATTGACACACACACTGATTGTACAGGAGCTGACACTGAGACACAGACAGACCGTCCAGGATCTGACACTGAGACACACACAGATCGTACAGGAGCTGGCACTGTTACACACACAGTGATTGTACAGGAGCTGGCACTGTTACACACACAGTGATTGTACAGGAGCTGGCACTGTTACACACACAGTGATTGTACAGGAGCTGGCCCTTTGACACACACAGTGATTGTACAGGAGCTGACACTGAGACACACACAGTGATTGTACAGGAGCTGGCACTGTTACACACATAGTGATTATACAGGAGCTGGCACTGGTGTACACACAGTGATCGTACAGGAGCTGACACTGAGACACACACAGTGATTGTACAGGAGCTGCCACTGAGACACACACAGTGATTGTACAGAAGCTGACACTGAGACACAGACAGACCATACAGGATCTGACACTGAGACACACACAGTGATTATACAGGAGCTGACAGTGAGAGACACACAGTGATTGTACAGGAGCTGGCACTGTTACGCACATAGTGATTGTACAGGAGCTCGCACTGAGACACACACAGTGATTGTACAGGAGCTGACAGTGAGACACACACACAGACCACACAGGAGCTGACACTGAGGCACACACAGTGATTGCACAGGAGCTGTCACTGAGACACACACAGTGATCGTACAGGAGCTGGGACCGGTATTCACACAGTAATTGCACAAGGGATGGCACTGATACACACAGATTGAGTGTACAGGAGCTCACATTGAGACACACACAGTGATTGTTCAGGAGCTCGCACTCAGACACACTCAGTGATTGAACAGGAGCTGACACTAAGACACACACAGTTATTGTACAGGAGCTGACACTGAGACACACATAGTGATTGTACAGGAGCTGACACTGTGACACACACAGTGATTGTACAGGAGCTGGCACTGATACACACACAGTGATTGTACAGGAGCTGGCACTGATACACACACAATGATTTTACAGGAGCTGACACTGAGACACACACAGTGATTGTACAGGAGCTGACACTGATACGCGCATAGTGATTGTGCAGGTGCTGATGCCGATACACACACAGTGATTGTACAGGAGCTGGCACTGATACACACACAATGATTGTACAGGAGCTGACACTGAGACACACACACTGATTGTACAGGAGCTGACACCGATACACACATAGTGATTGTGCAGGTGCAGATGCCGATACATACACAGTGATTTTACATGAGCTGACACTGAGACACAGACAGTGATTGTACTGGAGCTGACACTGTGACACACACAGTGATTGTACAGGTGTTGACACTGATACACACACGGTGATTGTAGGGGAACTCGCACTCAGAAATACTCAGTGATTGTACAGGAGTTACACTGAGACACACACAGTGATTGTACAGGAGCTGACACTGGGACACACACAATGATTGTGCAGGTGCTGACGCAGATACACACACAGTGATTGTACAGGAGCTCGCACTGATACACACACAATGATTGTACAGGAACTGGCACTGAGACACACACAGTGATTGTACAGGAGCTGGCACTGAGATACACATAGTATTTGTACAGGAGCTGACACCGAGACACACACAGTGATTGTACAGGAGCTGACACTGAGACACACACAGTGATTGTAACGGAGCTGACACAGTTACACACACAGTGATTGTACAGGAGCTGGCACTGAGACCCACACAGTGATTGTACAGGAGCTGGCACTGTTACACACACAGTGATTGTACAGGAGCTGGCACATTGACACACACACTGATTGTACAGGAGCTGACACTGAGACACAGACAGACCGTCCAGGATCTGACACTGAGACACACACAGATCGTACAGGAGCTGGCACTGTTACACACACAGTGATTGTACAGGAGCTGGCACTGTTACACACACAGTGATTGTACAGGAGCTGGCACTGTTACACACACAGTGATTGTACAGGAGCTGGCCCTTTGACACACACAGTGATTGTACAGGAGCTGACACTGAGACACACACAGTGATTGTACAGGAGCTGGCACTGTTACACACATAGTGATTATACAGGAGCTGGCACTGGTGTACACACAGTGATCGTACAGGAGCTGACACTGAGACACACACAGTGATTGTACAGGAGCTGCCACTGAGACACACACAGTGATTGTACAGAAGCTGACACTGAGACACAGACAGACCATACAGGATCTGACACTGAGACACACACAGTGATTATACAGGAGCTGACAGTGAGAGACACACAGTGATTGTAAAGGAGCTGGCACTGTTACGCACATAGTGATTGTACAGGAGCTCGCACTGAGACACACACAGTGATTGTACAGGAGCTGACAGTGAGACACACACACAGACCATACAGGAGCTGACACTGAGGCACACACAGTGATTGCACAGGAGCTGTCACTGAGACACACACAGTGATCGTACAGGAGCTGGGACCGGTATTCACACAGTAATTGCACAAGGGATGGCACTGATACACACAGATTGAGTGTACAGGAGCTCACATTGAGACACACACAGTGATTGTTCAGGAGCTCGCACTCAGACACACTCAGTGATTGAACAGGAGCTGACACTAAGACACACACAGTTATTGTACAGGAGCTGACACTGAGACACACATAGTGATTGTACAGGAGCTGACACTGTGACACACACAGTGATTGTACAGGAGCTGGCACTGATACACACACAGTGATTGTACAGGAGCTGGCACTGATACACACACAATGATTTTACAGGAGCTGACACTGAGACACACACAGTGATTGTACAGGAGCTGACACTGATACGCGCATAGTGATTGTGCAGGTGCTGATGCCGATACACACACAGTGATTGTACAGGAGCTGGCACTGATACACACACAATGATTGTACAGGAGCTGACACTGAGACACACACACTGATTGTACAGGAGCTGACACCGATACACACATAGTGATTGTGCAGGTGCAGATGCCGATACATACACAGTGATTTTACATGAGCTGACACTGAGACACACACAGTGATTGTACTGGAGCTGACACTGTGACACACACAGTGATTGTACAGGTGTTGACACTGATACACACACGGTGATTGTAGGGGAACTCGCACTCAGAAATACTCAGTGATTGTACAGGAGTTACACTGAGACACACACAATGATTGTGCAGGTGCTGACGCAGATACACACACAGTGATTGTACAGGAGCTGGCACTGATACACACACAATGATTGTACAGGAGCTGACACTGAGACACACACAGTGATTGTACAGGAGCTGACAGTGATACACACATAGTGATTGTGCAGGTGCTGACGTCGATACACACACAGTGATTGTACTGGAGCTGACACTGAGACACACACAGTGATTGTACAAGAGCTGGCACTGATACACACACAGTGATTGTGCAGGAGCTCGCACTGGGACACACATAGTGATTGTACAGGAGCTGACACTGAGACACACACAGTGATTGTAGGGGAGCTGGCACTGAGACACACACAGTGATTGAACAGGAGGTGACAGTGAGACACAGACAGTGATCGTACAGGAGCTGGCACTGTTACACACACAGTGATTGTACAGGAGCTGGCACTGAGACACACACACTGATTATACAGGAGCTGGCACTGATACACACACAGTGATTGTACAGGAGCTCACACTTGGACACACATAGTGATTGTACAGGAGCTGACACTGAGTCACACATAGTGATTGTACAGGAGCTTATACTGATACACACACAGTGATTGTACGGGCACTGACACTGAGACACACACAGCGATTGTACATGAGCTGACACTGAGACACACACAGTGATTGTACAGGAGCTGACACTGAGACAGACACACGGACCGTACAGGATGCGACACTGAGACACACACAGTGATTGTACTGGAGCTGACACAGTTACACACACAGTGATTGGACAGCAGCTGACACTGAGACACACACGGTGATTGTACAGGAGCTGGCAGTGTTACACACACAGTGATTGTACAGGAGCTGGCACTGTTGCGCACATAGTGATTGTACAGGAGCTGGCACTGTTACGCACATAGTGATTGTACAGGAGCTGGCAGTGAGACACACACACAGACCGTACAGGAGCTGACACTGAGATACACACATGGACCATACAGGAGCTGACACTGAGACACACACAGTGATTGTACAGGAGCTGACACTGAGACACACACAGTGATTGTACAGGAGCTGACACTGAGACACACACAGTGATTGTACAGGAGCTGGCACTGTTACACACACAGTGATTGTACAGGAGCTCGCACTTGGACACACATAGTGATTGTACAGGAGCTGACACTGAGTCACACATAGTGATTGTACAGGAGCTTACACTGATACACACACAGTGATTGTACGGGCGCTGACACTGAGACACACACAGCGATTGTACATGAGCTGACACTGAGACACACACAGTGATTGTACAGGAGCTGACAATGAGACGCACACAGTGATTGTACAGGAGCTGACACTGAGACACACACAGTGATTGTACAGGAGCTGGCACTGAGACCCACACAGTGATTGTACTGGAGCTGGCACTGTTACACACACGGTGATTGTACAGGAGCTGGCACATTGACACACACAGTGATTGTACAGGAGCTGACACTGAGACACACACAGTGATTGTACAGGAGCTGGCACTCTTACACACATAGTGATTATACAGGAGCTGGCACTGGTGTACACACAGTGATTGTACAGGAGCTGACACTGAGACACACAGAGTGATTGTACAGGAGCTGACACTGAGACACACATAGTGATTGTACAGGAGCTGACACTGAGACACAGACAGACCATACAGGATCTGACACTGAGACACACACACTGATTGTACAGGAGCTGACACTGTTACACACACAGTGATAGTACAGGAGCTGGCACTGGTGTACACACAGTGATTGCACAGGAGCTGACACTGAGACACACACAGTGATTGTACAGGAGCTGCCACTGAGACACACATAGTGATTGTACAGGAGCTGACACTGAGACACAGACAGACCATACAGGATCTGACACTGAGACACACACACTGATTGTACAGGAGCTGGCACTGAGACACACACGGATCGTACAGGAGCTGACAGTGAGACACACACACAGACCGTACAGGAGCTGACACTGGTGTACACACAGTGATTGTACAGGAGCTCGCACTGAGACACAGACACTGATTGTACAGGAGCTCACACTGGGACACACATAGTGATTGTACAGGAGCTGGCACTGAGACACACACTGTGATTGTACAGTAGCTGACACAGTTACACACAGTGATTGGACAGCATCTGACACTGAGACACACACAGTGATTGTACGGGAGCTGGCACAGTTACACGCACACTGATTGTACAGGAGCTGACACTGAGACACAAACGCAGACCGTACAGGAGCTGACACTGAGACACACACAGTGATTGTACCGGAGCTGACACTGAGACACACACAGTGATTGTAAGGGAGCTGACACTGAGACACACACAGTGATTGTACAGGAGCTGGCACTGAGACCCACACAGTGATTGTACAGGAGCTGGCACTGTTACACACACGGTGATTGTACAGGAGCTGGCACATTGACACACACAGTGATTGTACAGGAGCTGACACTGAGACACACACAGTGATTGTACAGGAGCTGGTACTGTTACACACATAGTGATTATGCAGGAGCTGGCACTGGTGTACACGCAGTGATTGCACAGGAGCTGACACTGAGACACACAGAGTGATTGTACAGGAGCTGACACTGAGACACACATAGTGATTGTACAGGAGCTGACACTGAGACACAGACAGACCATACAGGATCTGACACTGAGACAGACACAGTGATTGTACAGGAGCTGACACTGTGACACACACGGATCGTACAGGAGCTGACAGTGAGACACACACACAGACCGTACAGGAGCTGACACTGGTGTACACACAGTGATTGTACAGGAGCTCGCACTGAGACACAGACACTGATTGTACAGGAGCTCGCACTGGGACACACATAGTGATTGTACAGGAGCTGGCACTGAGACACACACTGTGATTGTACAGTAGCTGACACAGTTACACACAGTGATTGGACAGCATCTGACACTGAGACACACACAGTGATTGTACAGGAGCTGGCACTGTTACGCACATAGTGATTGTACAGGACCTGGCACTGAGACACACACGGTGATTGTACATGAGCTGACACTGAGACACACACAGTGATTGTACAGGAGCTGACACTGAGACGCACACAGTGATTGTACAGGAGCTGACACTGAGACACACACACAGACCGTACAGGAGCTGACACTGGTGTACACACAGTGATTGTACAGGAGCTCGCACTGAGACACAGACACTGATTGTACAGGAGCTGCCACTGAGACACACACAGTGATTGTGCAGAAGCTGACACTGAGACACAGACAGACCATACAGGATCTGACACTGAGACACACACAGTGATTGTAAAGGAGCTGACACTGAGACACACACAGTGATTGTACCGGAGCTGACACTGAGACACACACAATGATTGTGAGGGAGCTGACACAGTTACACACACAGTGATAGTACAGGAGCTGGCACTGAGACCCGCACAGTGATTGTACAGGAGCTGGCACTGTTACACACACAGTGATTGTACAGGAGCTGGCACATTGACACACACAGTGATTGTACAGGAGCTGACACTGAGACACACACAGTGATTGTACAGGAGCTGCCACTGAGACACACACAGTGATTGTACAGAAGCTGACACTGAGACACAGACAGACCATACAGGATCTGACACTGAGACACACACAGTGATTGTACAGGAGCTGACAGTGAGAGACACACAGTGATTGTACAGGAGCTGGCACTGTTACGCACATAGTGATTGTACAGGAGCTCGCACTGAGACACACACAGTGATTGTACAGGAGCTGACAGTGAGACACACACACAGACCATACAGGAGCTGACACTGAGGCACACACAGTGATTGCACAGGAGCTGACACTGAGACACACACAGTGATCGTACAGGAGCTGGGACCGGTATTCACACAGTAATTGCACAAGGGATGGCACTGATACACACAGATTGAGTGTACAGGAGCTCACATTGAGACACACACAGTGATTGTTCAGGAGCTCGCACTCAGACACACTCAGTGATTGAACAAGAGCTGACACTAAGACACACACAGTTATTGTACAGGAGCTGACACTGAGACACACATAGTGATTGTACAGGAGCTGACACTGTGACACACGCAGTGATTGTACAGGAGCTGGCACTGTTACACACAAAGTGATAGTACAGGAGCTGGCACATTGACACACACAGTGATTGTACAGGAGCTGACACTGAGACACAGACAGACCATCCAGGATCTGACACTGAGACACACACAGTGATCGTACAGGAGCTGGCACTGAGACTCACACAGTGATTGTACAGGAGCTGGCACTGTTACACACACAGTGATTGTACAGGAGCTGGCACTGAGACACACACAGTGATTGTAGGGGAGCTGGCACTGAGACACACACAGTGATTGAACAGGAGGTGACAGTGAGACACAGACAGTGATCGTACAGGAGCTGGCACTGTTACACACACAGTGATTGTACAGGAGCTGACACTGAGAGACACACAGTGATCTTACAGGAGCTGGCACTGTTACACACACAGTGATTGTACAGGAGCTGACACTGAGAAACACACAGTGATTGTACAGGAGCTGACACTGAGACACACACAGTGATTGTACAGGAGCTGACACTGGGACACAGACAGACCATACAGGATCTGACACTGCGACACACACAGATCATACAGGAGCTGGCACTGTTACACACACAGTGATTGTACAGGAGCTGACACTGATGCACACACAGTGATCGTACAGGAGCTGACACTGATGCACACACAGTGATCGTACAGGAGCTGGCACTGAGACACACACAGTGATTGTAGGGGAACCCGCACTCAGACACACTCAGTGATTGTACAGGAGTTACACTGAGACACACACACTGATTGTACTGGAGCTGACACTGAGACACACGCACGGACCGTACAGGAGCTGACACTGAGACACACACACAGGCTGTACAGGAGCTGACACTGAGACACACACACAGGCTGTACAGGAGCTGACACTGAGACACACACACGGGCCGTACAGGAGCTGACACTGAGACACAAACAGTGATTATACTGGAGCTGACACTGATACACACACTGTGATTGTACAGGAGCTGACACTGAGACACACACAGTGTAATTTTACAGGAGCTTACACTGATACACACATTGTGATTGTACAGGACATGACACTGAGACACATACAGTGATTGTACTGGAGCTTATACTGATACACACATTGTGATTGTACAGGAGCTGACACTTAGACACGCACAGGGATTTTACAGGAGATGTCACGGAGACATACACTGTGATTTTACAGGAGCTGGCACTGAGACACACACATTGATTGTACAGGAGCTGACACCGAGACACACACAGTGATTGTACAGGAGCTGACACTGAGACACACACAGTGATTGTAACGGAGCTGACACAGTTACACACACAGTGATTGTACAGGAGCTGGCACTGAGACCCACACAGTGATTGTACAGGAGCTGGCACTGTTACACACACAGTGATTGTACAGGAGCTGGCACATTGACACACACACTGATTGTACAGGAGCTGACACTGAGACACAGACAGACCGTCCAGGATCTGACACTGAGACACACACAGATCGTACAGGAGCTGGCACTGTTACACACACAGTGATTGTACAGGAGCTGGCACTGTTACACACACAGTGATTGTACAGGAGCTGGCCCTTTGACACACACAGTGATTGTACAGGAGCTGACACTGAGACACACACAGTGATTGTACAGGAGCTGGCACTGTTACACACATAGTGATTATACAGGAGCTGGCACTGGTGTACACACAGTGATCGTACAGGAGCTGACACTGAGACACACACAGTGATTGTACAGGAGCTGCCACTGAGACACACACAGTGATTGTACAGAAGCTGACACTGAGACACAGACAGACCATACAGGATCTGACACTGAGACACACACAGTGATTATACAGGAGCTGACAGTGAGAGACACACAGTGATTGTACAGGAGCTGGCACTGTTACGCACATAATGATTGTACAGGAGCTCGCACTGAGACACACACAGTGATTGTACAGGAGCTGACAGTGAGACACACACACAGACCATACAGGAGCTGACACTGAGGCACACACAGTGATTGCACAGGAGCTGTCACTGAGACACACACAGTGATCGTACAGGAGCTGGGACCGGTATTCACACAGTAATTGCACAAGGGATGGCACTGATACACACAGATTGAGTGTACAGGAGCTCACATTGAGACACACACAGTGATTGTTCAGGAGCTCGCACTCAGACACACTCAGTGATTGAACAGGAGCTGACACTAAGACACACACAGTTATTGTACAGGAGCTGACACTGAGACACACATAGTGATTGTACAGGAGCTGACACTGTGACACACACAGTGATTGTACAGGAGCTGGCACTGATACACACACAGTGATTGTACAGGAGCTGGCACTGATACACACACAATGATTTTACAGGAGCTGACACTGAGACACACACAGTGATTGTACAGGAGCTGACACTGATACGCGCATAGTGATTGTGCAGGTGCTGATGCCGATACACACACAGTGATTGTACAGGAGCTGGCACTGATACACACACAATGATTGTACAGGAGCTGACACTGAGACACACACACTGATTGTACAGGAGCTGACACCGATACACACATAGTGATTGTGCAGGTGCAGATGCCGATACATACACAGTGATTTTACATGAGCTGACACTGAGACACACACAGTGATTGTACTGGAGCTGACACTGTGACACACACAGTGATTGTACAGGTGTTGACACTGATACACACACGGTGATTGTAGGGGAACTCGCACTCAGAAATACTCAGTGATTGTACAGGAGTTACACTGAGACACACACAGTGATTGTACAGGAGCTGACACTGGGACACACACAATGATTGTGCAGGTGCTGACGCAGATACACACACAGTGATTGTACAGGAGCTCGCACTGATACACACACAATGATTGTACAGGAACTGGCACTGAGACACACACAGTGATTGTACAGGAGCTGGCACTGAGATACACATAGTATTTGTACAGGAGCTGACACCGAGACACACACAGTGATTGTACAGGAGCTGACACTGAGACACACACAGTGATTGTAACGGAGCTGACACAGTTACACACACAGTGATTGTACAGGAGCTGGCACTGAGACCCACACAGTGATTGTACAGGAGCTGGCACTGTTACACACACAGTGATTGTACAGGAGCTGGCACATTGACACACACACTGATTGTACAGGAGCTGACACTGAGACACAGACAGACCGTCCAGGATCTGACACTGAGACACACACAGATCGTACAGGAGCTGGCACTGTTACACACACAGTGATTGTACAGGAGCTGGCACTGTTACACACACAGTGATTGTACAGGAGCTGGCCCTTTGACACACACAGTGATTGTACAGGAGCTGACACTGAGACACACACAGTGATTGTACAGGAGCTGGCACTGTTACACACATAGTGATTATACAGGAGCTGGCACTGGTGTACACACAGTGATCGTACAGGAGCTGACACTGAGACACACACAGTGATTGTACAGGAGCTGCCACTGAGACACACACAGTGATTGTACAGAAGCTGACACTGAGACACACACAGTGATTGTACAGGACCTGGCACTGAGACCCGCACAGTGATTGTACAGGAGCTGGCACTGTTACACACACAGTGATTGTACAGGAGCTGGCACTGTTCCACACACAGTGATTGTACAGAAGCTGGCACATTGACACACACAGTGATTGTACAGGAGCTGACACTGAGACACACAGTGATTGTACAGGAGCTGGCACTGTTACACACATAGTGATTGTACAGGAGCTGGCACATTGACACACACAGTGATCGTACAGGAGCTGACACTGAGACACACACAGTGATTGTACAGGAGCTGCCACTGAGACACACACAGTGATTGTAGAGAAGCTGACACTGAGACACAGACAGACCATACAGGATCTGACACTGAGACACACACAGTGATTGTACAGGAGCTGACACTGAGACACACACACTGATTGTACAGGAGCTGACACTGTTACACACACAGTGATAGTACAGGTGCTGGCACTGGTGTACACACAGTGATTGCACAGGAGCTGACACTGAGACACACACAGTGATTGTACAGGAGCTGCCACTGAGACACACATAGTGATTGTACAGGAGCTGACACTGAGACACAGACAGACCATACAGGATCTGACACTGAGACACACACACTGATTGTACAGGAGCTGGCACTGAGACACACACGGATCGTACAGGAGCTGACAGTGAGACACACACACAGACCGTACAGGAGCTGACACTGGTGTACACACAGTGATTGTACAGGAGCTCGCACTGAGACACAGACACTGATTGTACAGGAGCTCACACTGGGACACACATAGTGATTGTACAGGAGCTGGCACTGAGACACACACTGTGATTGTACAGTAGCTGACACAGTTACACACAGTGATTGGACAGCATCTGACACTGAGACACACACAGTGATTGTACGGGAGCTGGCACAGTTACACGCACACTGATTGTACAGGAGCTGACACTGAGACACAAACGCAGACCGTACAGGAGCTGACACTGAGACACACACAGTGATTGTACCGGAGCTGACACTGAGACACACACAGTGATTGTAAGGGAGCTGACACTGAGACACACACAGTGATTGTACAGGAGCTGGCACTGAGACCCACACAGTGATTGTACAGGAGCTGGCACTGTTACACACACGGTGATTGTACAGGAGCTGGCACATTGACACACACAGTGATTGTACAGGAGCTGACACTGAGACACACACAGTGATTGTACAGGAGCTGGTACTGTTACACACATAGTGATTATACAGGAGCTGGCACTGGTGTACACGCAGTGATTGCACAGGAGCTGACACTGAGACACACAGAGTGATTGTACAGGAGCTGACACTGAGACACACATAGTGATTGTACAGGAGCTGACACTGAGACACAGACAGACCATACAGGATCTGACACTGAGACAGACACAGTGATTGTACAGGAGCTGACACTGTGACACACACGGATCGTACAGGAGCTGACAGTGAGACACACACACAGACCGTACAGGAGCTGACACTGGTGTACACACAGTGATTGTACAGGAGCTCGCACTGAGACACAGACACTGATTGTACAGGAGCTCGCACTGGGACACACATAGTGATTGTACAGGAGCTGGCACTGAGACACACACTGTGATTGTACAGTAGCTGACACAGTTACACACAGTGATTGGACAGCATCTGACACTGAGACACACACAGTGATTGTACAGGAGCTGGCACTGTTACGCACATAGTGATTGTACAGGACCTGGCACTGAGACACACACGGTGATTGTACATGAGCTGACACTGAGACACACACAGTGATTGTACAGGAGCTGACACTGAGACGCACACAGTGATTGTACAGGAGCTGACACTGAGACACACACACAGACCGTACAGGAGCTGACACTGGTGTACACACAGTGATTGTACAGGAGCTCGCACTGAGACACAGACACTGATTGTACAGGAGCTGCCACTGAGACACACACAGTGATTGTGCAGAAGCTGACACTGAGACACAGACAGACCATACAGGATCTGACACTGAGACACACACAGTGATTGTAAAGGAGCTGACACTGAGACACACACAGTGATTGTACCGGAGCTGACACTGAGACACACACAATGATTGTGAGGGAGCTGACACAGTTACACACACAGTGATAGTACAGGAGCTGGCACTGAGACCCGCACAGTGATTGTACAGGAGCTGGCACTGTTACACACACAGTGATTGTACAGGAGCTGGCACATTGACACACACAGTGATTGTACAGGAGCTGACACTGAGACACACACAGTGATTGTACAGGAGCTGCCACTGAGACACACACAGTGATTGTACAGAAGCTGACACTGAGACACAGACAGACCATACAGGATCTGACACTGAGACACACACAGTGATTGTACAGGAGCTGACAGTGAGAGACACACAGTGATTGTACAGGAGCTGGCACTGTTACGCACATAGTGATTGTACAGGAGCTCGCACTGAGACACACACAGTGATTGTACAGGAGCTGACAGTGAGACACACACACAGACCATACAGGAGCTGACACTGAGGCACACACAGTGATTGCACAGGAGCTGACACTGAGACACACACAGTGATCGTACAGGAGCTGGGACCGGTATTCACACAGTAATTGCACAAGGGATGGCACTGATACACACAGATTGAGTGTACAGGAGCTCACATTGAGACACACACAGTGATTGTTCAGGAGCTCGCACTCAGAAACACTCAGTGATTGAACAGGAGCTGACACTAAGACACACACAGTTATTGTACAGGAGCTGACACTGAGACACACATAGTGATTGTACAGGAGCTGACACTGTGACACACGCAGTGATTGTACAGGAGCTGGCACTGAGACCCACACAGTGATTGTACAGGAGCTGGCACTGTTACACACAAAGTGATAGTACAGGAGCTGGCACATTGACACACACAGTGATTGTACAGGAGCTGACACTGAGACACAGACAGACCATCCAGGATCTGACACTGAGACACACACAGTGATCGTACAGGAGCTGGCACTGAGACTCACACAGTGATTGTACAGGAGCTGGCACTGTTACACACACAGTGATTGTACAGGAGCTGGCACTGAGACACACACAGTGATTGTAAAGGAGCTGGCACTGAGACACACACAGTGATTGTAGGGGAGCTGGCACTGAGACACACACAGTGATTGAACAGGAGGTGACAGTGAGACACAGACAGTGATCGTACAGGAGCTGGCACTGTTACACACACAGTGATTGTACAGGAGCTGACACTGAGAGACACACAGTGATCTTACAGGAGCTGGCACTGTTACACACACAGTGATTGTACAGGAGCTGACACTGAGAAACACACAGTGATTGTACAGGAGCTGACACTGAGACACACACAGTGATTGTACAGGAGCTGACACTGGGACACAGACAGACCATACAGGATCTGACACTGCGACACACACAGATCATACAGGAGCTGGCACTGTTACACACACAGTGATTGTACAGGAGCTGACACTGATGCACACACAGTGATCGTACAGGAGCTGACACTGATGCACACACAGTGATCGTACAGGAGCTGGCACTGAGACACACACAGTGATTGTAGGGGAACTCGCACTCAGACACACTCAGTGATTGTACAGGAGTTACACTGAGACACACACACTGATTGTACTGGAGCTGACACTGAGACACACGCACGGACCGTACAGGAGCTGACACTGAGACACACACACAGGCTGTACAGGAGCTGACACTGAGACACACACACAGGCTGTACAGGAGCTGACACTGAGACACACACACGGGCCGTACAGGAGCTGACACTGAGACACAAACAGTGATTATACTGGAGCTGACACTGATACACACACTGTGATTGTACAGGAGCTGACACTGAGACACACACAGTGTAATTTTACAGGAGCTTACACTGATACACACATAGTGATTGTACAGGACATGACACTGAGACACATACAGTGATTGTACTGGAGCTTATACTGATACACACATTGTGATTGTACAGGAGCTGACACTTAGACACGCACAGGGATTTTACAGGAGATGTCACGGAGACATACACTGTGATTTTACAGGAGCTGGCACTGAGACACACACATTGATTGTACAGGAGCTGACACCGAGACACACACAGTGATTGTACAGGAGCTGACACTGAGACACACACAGTGATTGTAACGGAGCTGACACAGTTACACACACAGTGATTGTACAGGAGCTGGCACTGAGACCCACACAGTGATTGTACAGGAGCTGGCACTGTTACACACACAGTGATTGTACAGGAGCTGGCACATTGACACACACACTGATTGTACAGGAGCTGACACTGAGACACAGACAGACCGTCCAGGATCTGACACTGAGACACACACAGATCGTACAGGAGCTGGCACTGTTACACACACAGTGATTGTACAGGAGCTGGCACTGTTACACACACAGTGATTGTACAGGAGCTGGCCCTTTGACACACACAGTGATTGTACAGGAGCTGACACTGAGACACACACAGTGATTGTACAGGAGCTGGCACTGTTACACACATAGTGATTATACAGGAGCTGGCACTGGTGTACACACAGTGATCGTACAGGAGCTGACACTGAGACACACAGAGTGATTGTACAGGAGCTGCCACTGAGACACACACAGTGATTGTACAGAAGCTGACACTGAGACACAGACAGACCATACAGGATCTGACACTGAGACACACACAGTGATTATACAGGAGCTGACAGTGAGAGACACACAGTGATTGTACAGGAGCTGGCACTGTTACGCACATAGTGATTGTACAGGAGCTCGCACTGAGACACACACAGTGATTGTACAGGAGCTGACAGTGAGACACACACACAGACCATACAGGAGCTGACACTGAGGCACAAACAGTGATTGCACAGGAGCTGTCACTGAGACACACACAGTGATCGTACAGGAGCTGGGACCGGTATTCACACAGTAATTGCACAAGGGATGGCACTGATACACACAGATTGAGTGTACAGGAGCTCACATTGAGACACACACAGTGATTGTTCAGGAGCTCGCACTCAGACACACTCAGTGATTGAACAGGAGCTGACACTAAGACACACACAGTTATTGTACAGGAGCTGACACTGAGACACACATAGTGATTGTACAGGAGCTGACACTGTGACACACACAGTGATTGTACAGGAGCTGGCACTGATACACACACAGTGATTGTACAGGAGCTGGCACTGATACACACACAATGATTTTACAGGAGCTGACACTGAGACACACACAGTGATTGTACAGGAGCTGACACTGATACGCGCATAGTGATTGTGCAGGTGCTGATGCCGATACACACACAGTGATTGTACAGGAGCTGGCACTGATACACACACAATGATTGTACAGGAGCTGACACTGAGACACACACACTGATTGTACAGGAGCTGACACCGATACACACATAGTGATTGTGCAGGTGCAGCTGCCGATACATACACAGTGATTTTACATGAGCTGACACTGAGACACACACAGTGATTGTACTGGAGCTGACACTGTGACACACACAGTGATTGTACAGGTGTTGACACTGATACACACACGGTGATTGTAGGGGAACTCGCACTCAGAAATACTCAGTGATTGTACAGGAGTTACACTGAGACACACACAGTGATTGTACAGGAGCTGACACTGGGACACACACAATGATTGTGCAGGTGCTGACGCAGATACACACACAGTGATTGTACAGGAGCTCGCACTGATACACACACAATGATTGTACAGGAACTGGCACTGAGACACACACAGTGATTGTACAGGAGCTGGCACTGAGATACACATAGTATTTGTACAGGAGCTGACACCGAGACACACACAGTGATTGTACAGGAGCTGACACTGAGACACACACAGTGATTGTAACGGAGCTGACACAGTTACACACACAGTGATTGTACAGGAGCTGGCACTGAGACCCACACAGTGATTGTACAGGAGCTGGCACTGTTACACACACAGTGATTGTACAGGAGCTGGCACATTGACACACACACTGATTGTACAGGAGCTGACACTGAGACACAGACAGACCGTCCAGGATCTGACACTGAGACACACACAGATCGTACAGGAGCTGGCACTGTTACACACACAGTGATTGTACAGGAGCTGGCACTGTTACACACACAGTGATTGTACAGGAGCTGGCACTGTTACACACACAGTGATTGTACAGGAGCTGGCCCTTTGACACACACAGTGATTGTACAGGAGCTGACACTGAGACACACACAGTGATTGTACAGGAGCTGGCACTGTTACACACATAGTGATTATACAGGAGCTGGCACTGGTGTACACACAGTGATCGTACAGGAGCTGACACTGAGACACACACAGTGATTGTACAGGAGCTGCCACTGAGACACACACAGTGATTGTACAGAAGCTGACACTGAGACACAGACAGACCATACAGGATCTGACACTGAGACACACACAGTGATTATACAGGAGCTGACAGTGAGAGACACACAGTGATTGTACAGGAGCTGGCACTGTTACGCACATAGTGATTGTACAGGAGCTCGCACTGAGACACACACAGTGATTGTACAGGAGCTGACAGTGAGACACACACACAGACCACACAGGAGCTGACACTGAGGCACACACAGTGATTGCACAGGAGCTGTCACTGAGACACACACAGTGATCGTACAGGAGCTGGGACCGGTATTCACACAGTAATTGCACAAGGGATGGCACTGATACACACAGATTGAGTGTACAGGAGCTCACATTGAGACACACACAGTGATTGTTCAGGAGCTCGCACTCAGACACACTCAGTGATTGAACAGGAGCTGACACTAAGACACACACAGTTATTGTACAGGAGCTGACACTGAGACACACATAGTGATTGTACAGGAGCTGACACTGTGACACACACAGTGATTGTACAGGAGCTGGCACTGATACACACACAGTGATTGTACAGGAGCTGGCACTGATACACACACAATGATTTTACAGGAGCTGACACTGAGACACACACAGTGATTGTACAGGAGCTGACACTGATACGCGCATAGTGATTGTGCAGGTGCTGATGCCGATACACACACAGTGATTGTACAGGAGCTGGCACTGATACACACACAATGATTGTACAGGAGCTGACACTGAGACACACACACTGATTGTACAGGAGCTGACACCGATACACACATAGTGATTGTGCAGGTGCAGATGCCGATACATACACAGTGATTTTACATGAGCTGACACTGAGACACACACAGTGATTGTACTGGAGCTGACACTGTGACACACACAGTGATTGTACAGGTGTTGACACTGATACACACACGGTGATTGTAGGGGAACTCGCACTCAGAAATACTCAGTGATTGTACAGGAGTTACACTGAGACACACACAGTGATTGTACAGGAGCTGACACTGGGACACACACAATGATTGTGCAGGTGCTGACGCAGATACACACACAGTGATTGTACAGGAGCTCGCACTGATACACACACAATGATTGTACAGGAACTGGCACTGAGACACACACAGTGATTGTACAGGAGCTGGCACTGAGATACACATAGTATTTGTACAGGAGCTGACACCGAGACACACACAGTGATTGTACAGGAGCTGACACTGAGACACACACAGTGATTGTAACGGAGCTGACACAGTTACACACACAGTGATTGTACAGGAGCTGGCACTGAGACCCACACAGTGATTGTACAGGAGCTGGCACTGTTACACACACAGTGATTGTACAGGAGCTGGCACATTGACACACACACTGATTGTACAGGAGCTGACACTGAGACACAGACAGACCGTCCAGGATCTGACACTGAGACACACACAGATCGTACAGGAGCTGGCACTGTTACACACACAGTGATTGTACAGGAGCTGGCACTGTTACACACACAGTGATTGTACAGGAGCTGGCCCTTTGACACACACAGTGATTGTACAGGAGCTGACACTGAGACACACACAGTGATTGTACAGGAGCTGGCACTGTTACACACATAGTGATTATACAGGAGCTGGCACTGGTGTACACACAGTGATCGTACAGGAGCTGACACTGAGACACACACAGTGATTGTACAGGAGCTGCCACTGAGACACACACAGTGATTGTACAGAAGCTGACACTGAGACACACACAGTGATTGTACAGGACCTGGCACTGAGACCCGCACAGTGATTGTACAGGAGCTGGCACTGTTACACACACAGTGATTGTACAGGAGCTGGCACTGTTCCACACACAGTGATTGTACAGAAGCTGGCACATTGACACACACAGTGATTGTACAGGAGCTGACACTGAGACACACAGTGATTGTACAGGAGCTGGCACTGTTACACACATAGTGATTGTACAGGAGCTGGCACATTGACACACACAGTGATCGTACAGGAGCTGACACTGAGACACACACAGTGATTGTACAGTAGCTGCCACTGAGACACACACAGTGATTGTAGAGAAGCTGACACTGAGACACAGACAGACCATACAGGATCTGACACTGAGACACACACAGTGATTGTACAGGAGCTGACAGTGAGAGACACACAGTGATTGTACAGGAGCTGGCACTGTTACACACATAGTGATTATACAGGAGCTGGCACTGGTGTACACACAGTGATCGTACAGGAGCTGACACTGAGACACACACAGTGATTGTACAGGAGCTGCCACTGAGACACACACAGTGATTGTACAGAAGCTGACACTGAGACACAGACAGACCATACAGGATCTGACACTGAGACACACACAGTGATTATACAGGAGCTGACAGTGAGAGACACACAGTGATTGTACAGGAGCTGGCACTGTTACGCACATAGTGATTGTACAGGAGCTGACACTGAGACACACACAGTGATTGTACAGGAGCTGACAGTGAGACACACACACAGACCATACAGGAGCTGACACTGAGGCACACACAGTGATTGCACAGGAGCTGTCACTGAGACACACACAGTGATCGTACAGGAGCTGGGACCGGTATTCACACAGTAATTGCACAAGGGATTGGACTGTACACACAGATTGAGTGTACAGGAGCTCACATTGAGACACACACAGTGATTGTTCAGGAGCTCGCACTCAGACACACTCAGTGATTGAACAGGAGCTGACACTAAGACACACACAGTTATTGTACAGGAGCTGACACTGAGACACACATAGTGATTGTACAGGAGCTGACACTGTGACACACACAGTGATTGTACAGGAGCTGGCACTGATACACACACAATGATTTTACAGGAGCTGACACTGAGACACACACACTGATTGTACAGGAGCTGACACCGATACACACATAGTGATTGTGCAGGTGCAGATGCCGATACATACTCAGTGATTTTACATGAGCTGACGTGAGACACACACAGTGATTGTACTGGAGCTGACACTGTGACACACACAGTGATTGTACAGGTGTTGACACTGATACACACACGGTGATTGTAGGGGAACTCGCACTCAGAAATACTCAGTGATTGTACAGGAGTTACACTGAGACACACACAGTGATTGTACAGGAGCTGACACTGGGACACACACAATGATTGTGCAGGTGCTGACGCAGATACACACACAGTGATTGTACAGGAGCTCGCACTGATACACACACAATGATTGTACAGGAACTGGCACTGAGACACACACAGTGATTGTACAGGAGCTGGCACTGAGATACACATAGTATTTGTACAGTAGCTGACTCTGAGACACACAGTGATTGTACAGGATCTGACACTGACACACACACACAGACCGTACACTAGCTGACACTGAGACACACACATGGACCATACAGGAGCTGACAATGAGACACACACATGGACCATACAGGAGCTGACACTGAGACACACACAGTTATTGTACAGGAGCTGACACTGAGACACACACAGTGATTGTACAGGAGCTGACACTGAGACACACACAGTGATTGTAAAGGAGCTGACACTGAGACACACACAGTGATTGTACCGGAGCTGACACTGAGACACACACAATGATTGTGAGGAAGCTGACACAGTTACACACACAGTGATTGTACAGGACCTGGCACTGAGACCCGCAGAGTGATTGTACAGGAGCTGGCACTGTTACACACACAGTGATTGTACAGGAGCTGGCACTGTTCCACACACAGTGATTGTACAGAAGTTGGCACATTGACACACACAGTGATTGTACAGGAGCTGACACTGAGACACACAGTGATTGTACAGGAGCTGGCACTGTTACACACATAGTGATTGTACAGGAGCTGGCACATTGACACACACAGTGATCGTACAGGAGCTGACACTGAGACACACACAGTGATTGTACAGGAGCTGCCACTGAGACACACACAGTGATTGTACAGAAGCTGACACTGAGACACAGACAGACCATACAGGATCTGACACTGAGACACACACAGTGATTGTACAGGAGCTGACAGTGAGAGACACACAGTGATTGTACAGGAGCTGGCACTGTTACGCACATAGCGATTGTACAGGAGCTCGCACTGAGACACACACAGTGATTGTACAGGAGCTGACAGTGAGACACACACACAGACCATACAGGAGCTGACACTGAGGCACACACAGTGATTGAACAGGAGCTGACACTAAGACACACGCAGTTATTGTACAGGAGCTGACACTGAGACACACATAGTGATTGTATAGGAGCTCGCAACCAGACACACATAGTGATTGCACAGGAGCTGGCACTGATACACACACAATGATTTTACAGGAGCTGACACTGAGACACACACAGTGATTGTACAGGAGCTGACACTGATACGCACATAGTGATTGTGCAGGTGCTGATGCCGATACACACACACTGATTGTACAGGAGCTGGCACTGATACACACACAATGATTGTACAGGAGCTGACACTGAGACACACACACTGATTGTACAGGAGCTGACACCGATACACAAAGAGTGATTGTGCAGGTGCAGATGCCGATACATACACAGTGATTTTACATGAGCTGACACTGAGACACATACAGTGATTGCACTGGAGCTGACACTGTGACACACACAGTGATTGTATAGGTGTTGACACTGATACACACACGGTGATTGTAGGGGAACTCGCACTCAGAAATACTCAGTGATTGTACAGGAGTTACACTGAGACACACACAATGATTGTACAGGAGCTGACACTGGGACACACACAATGATTGTGCAGGTGCTGACGCAGATACACACACAGTGATTGTACAGGAGCTCGCACTGATACACACACAATGATTGTACAGGAACTGGCACTGAGACACACACAGTGATTGTACAGGAGCTGGCACTGAGATACACATAGTATTTGTACAGTAGCTGACACTGAGACACACAGTGATTGTACAGGATCTGACACTGACACACACACACAGACCGTACAGGAGCTGACACTGAGACACACACATGGACCATACAGGAGCTGACAATGAGACACACACATGGACCATACAGGAGCTGACACTGAGACACACACAGTTATTGTACAGGAGCTGACACTGAGACACACACAGTGATTGTACAGGAGCTGACACTGAGACACACACAGTGATTGTAAAGGAGCTGACACTGAGACACACAGTGATTGTACCGGAGCTGACACTGAGACACACACAGTGATTGTACAGGAGCTGGCACTGTTTCACACACAGTGATTGTACAGAAGCTGGCACATTGACACACACAGTGATTGTACAGGAGCTGACACTGAGACACACAGTGATTGTACAGGAGCTGGCACTGTTACACACATAGTGATTGTACAGGAGCTGGCACATTGACACACACAGTGATCGTACAGGAGCTGACACTGAGACACACACAGTGATTGTACAGGAGCTGCCACTGAGACACACACAGTGATTGTAGAGAAGCTGACACTGAGACACAGACAGACCATACAGGATCTGACACTGAGACACACACAGTGATTGTACAGGAGCTGACAGTGAGAGACACACAGTGATTGTACAGGAGCTGGCACTGTTACGCACATAGCGATTGTACAGGAGCTCGCACTGAGACACACACAGTGATTGTACAGGAGCTGACAGTGAGACACACACACAGACCATACAGGAGCTGACACTGAGACACACACAGTGATTGTACAGGAGCTGCCACTGAGACACACACAGTGATTGTAGAGAAGCTGACACTGAGACACAGACAGACCATACAGGATCTGACACTGAGACACACACAGTGATTGTACAGGAGCTGACAGTGAGAGACACACAGTGATTGTACAGGAGCTGGCACTGTTACGCACATAGCGATTGTACAGGAGCTCGCACTGAGACACACACAGTGATTGTACAGGAGCTGACAGTGAGACACACACACAGACCATACAGGAGCTGACACTGAGACACACACAGTGATTGAACAGGAGCTGACACTAAGACACACGCAGTTATTGTACAGGAGCTGACACTGAGACACACATAGTGATTGTATAGGAGCTCGCAACCAGACACACATAGTGATTGTACAGGAGCTGGCACTGATACACACACAATGATTTTACAGGAGCTGACACTGAGACACACACAGTGATTGTACAGGAGCTGACACTGATACGCACATAGTGATTGTGCAGGTGCTGATGCCGATACACACACAGTGATTGTACAGGAGCTGGCACTGATACACACACAATGATTGTACAGGAGCTGACACTGAGACACACACACTGATTGTACAGGAGCTGACACCGATACACAAATAGTGATTGTGCAGGTGCAGATGCCGATACATACACAGTGATTTTACATGAGCTGACACTGAGACACACACAGTGATAGCACTGGAGCTGACACTGTGACACACACAGTGATTGTATAGGTGTTGACACTGATACACACACGGTGATTGTAGGGGAACCCGCACTCAGAAATACTCAGTGATTGTACAGGAGTTACACTGAGACACACACAATGATTGTGCAGGTGCTGACGCAGATACACACACAGTGATTGTACAGGAGCTGGCACTGATACACACACAATGATTGTACAGGAGCTGACACTGAGACACACACAGTGATTGTACAGGAGCTGACAGTGATACACACATAGTGATTGTGCAGGTGCTGACGTCGATACACACACAGTGATTGTACTGGAGCTGACACTGAGACACACACAGTGATTGTACAAGAGCTGGCACTGATACACACACAGTGATTGTGCAGGAGCTCGCACTGGGACACACATAGTGATTGTACAGGAGCTGACACTGAGACACACACAGTGATTGTAGGGGAGCTGGCACTGAGACACACACAGTGATTGAACAGGAGGTGACAGTGAGACACAGACAGTGATCGTACAGGAGCTGGCACTGTTACACACACAGTGATTGTACAGGAGCTGGCACTGAGACACACACACTGATTATACAGGAGCTGGCACTGATACACACACAGTGATTGTACAGGAGCTCGCACTTGGACACACATAGTGATTGTACAGGAGCTGACACTGAGTCACACATAGTGATTGTACAGGAGCTTACACTGATACACACACAATGATTGTACGGGCGCTGACACTGAGACACACACAGCGATTGTACATGAGCTGACACTGAGACACACACAGTGATTGTACAGGAGCTGACACTGAGACAGACACACGGACCGTACAGGATGCGACACTGAGACACACACAGTGATTGTACTGGAGCTGACACAGTTACACACACAGTGATTGGACAGCAGCTGACACTGAGACACACACGGTGATTGTACAGGAGCTGGCAGTGTTACACACACAGTGATTGTACAGGAGCTGGCACTGTTGCGCACATAGTGATTGTACAGGAGCTGGCACTGTTACGCACATAGTGATTGTACAGGAGCTGGCAGTGAGACACACACACAGACCGTACAGGAGCTGACACTGAGATACACACATGGACCATACAGGAGCTGACACTGAGACACACACAGTGATTGTACAGGAGCTGACACTGAGACACACACAGTGATTGTACAGGAGCTGACACTGAGACACACACAGTGATTGTACCGGAGCTGACACTGAGACACACACAGTGATTGTAACGGAGCTGACACTGAGACACACACAGTGATTGTACAGGAGCTGACACTGAGACACACACAGTGATTGTAACGGAGCTGACACTGAGACACACACAGTGATTGTACAGGAGCTGGCACTGTTACACACACAGTGATTGTACAGGAGCTCGCACTTGGACACACATAGTGATTGTACAGGAGCTGACACTGAGTCACACATAGTGATTGTACAGGAGCTTACACTGATACACACGCAGTGATTGTACGGGCGCTGACACTGAGACACACACAGCGATTGTACATGAGCTGACACTGAGACACACACAGTGATTGTACAGGAGCTGACACTGAGACACACACAGTGATTGTACAGGAGCTGGCACTGAGACCCACACAGTGATTGTACTGGAGCTGGCACTGTTACACACACGGTGATTGTACAGGAGCTGGCACATTGACACACACAGTGATTGTACAGGAGCTGACACTGAGACACACACAGTGATTGTACAGGAGCTGGCACTGTTACACACATAGTGATTATACAGGAGCTGGCACTGGTGTACACACAGTGATTGTACAGGAGCTGACACTGAGACACACAGAGTGATTGTACAGGAGCTGACACTGAGACACACAGAGTGATTGTACAGGAGCTGACACTGAGACACAGACAGACCATACAGGATCTGACACTGAGACACACACACTGATTGTACAGGAGCTGACACTGAGACACACACGGATCGTACAGGAGCTGACAGTGAGACACACACACAGACCGTACAGGAGCTGACACTGGTGTACACACAGTGATTGTACAGGAGCTCGCACTGAGACACAGACACTGATTGTACAGGAGCTCGCACTGGGACACACATAGTGATTGTACAGGAGCTGGCACTGAGACACACACTGTGATTGTACAGTAGCTGACACAGTTACACACAGTGATTGGACAGCATCTGACACTGAGACACACACAGTGATTGTACGGGAGCTGACACAGTTACACGCACACTGATTGTACAGGAGCTGACACTGAGACACAAACACAGACCGTACAGGAGCTGACACTGAGACACACACAGTGATTGTACAGGAGCTGCCACTGAGACACACACAGTGATTGTACAGAAGCTGACACTGAGACACAGACAGACCATACAGGATCTGACACTGAGACACACACAGTGATTATACAGGAGCTGACAGTGAGAGACACACAGTGATTGTACAGGAGCTGGCACTGTTACGCACATAGTGATTGTACAGGAGCTGGCAGTGAGACACACACACAGACCATACAGGAGCTGACACTGAGGCACACACAGTGATTGCACAGGAGCTGTCACTGAGACACACACAGTGATCGTACAGGAGCTGGGACCGGTATTCACACAGTAATTGCACAAGGGATGGCACTGATACACACAGATTGAGTGTACAGGAGCTCACATTGAGACACACACAGTGATTGTTCAGGAGCTCGCACTCAGACACACTCAGTGATTGAACAGGAGCTGACACTAAGACACACACAGTTATTGTACAGGAGCTGACACTGAGACACACATAGTGATTGTACAGGAGCTGACACTGTGACACACACAGTGATTGTACAGGAGCTGGCACTGATACACACACAGTGATTGTACAGGAGCTGGCACTGATACACACACAATGATTTTACAGGAGCTGACACTGAGACACACACAGTGATTGTACAGGAGCTGACACTGATACGCGCATAGTGATTGTGCAGGTGCTGATGCCGATACACACACAGTGATTGTACAGGAGCTGGCACTGATACACACACAATGATTGTACAGGAGCTGACACTGAGACACACACACTGATTGTACAGGAGCTGACACCGATACACACATAGTGATTGTGCAGGTGCAGATGACGATACATACACAGTGATTTTACATGAGCTGACACTGAGACACACACAGTGATTGTACTGGAGCTGACACTGTGACACACACAGTGATTGTACAGGTGTTGACACTGATACACACACGGTGATTGTAGGGGAACTCGCACTCAGAAATACTCAGTGATTGTACAGGAGTTACACTGAGACACACACAGTGATTGCACAGGAGCTGACACTGGGACACACACAATGATTGTGCAGGTGCTGACGCAGATACACACACAGTGATTGTACAGGAGCTCGCACTGATACACACACAATGATTGTACAGGAACTGGCACTGAGACACACACAGTGATTGTACAGGAGCTGGCACTGAGATACACATAGTATTTGTACAGTAGCTGACACTGAGACACACAGTGATTGTACAGGATCTGACACTGACACACACACACAGACCGTACAGGAGCTGACACTGAGACACACACATGGACCATACAGGAGCTGACAATGAGACACACACATGGACCATACAGTAGCTGACACTGAGACACACACAGTTATTGTACAGGAGCTGACACTGAGACACACACAGTGATTGTACAGGAGCTGACACTGAGACACACACAGTGATTGTAAAGGAGCTGACACTGAGACACACACAGTGATTGTACCGGAGCTGACACTGAGACACACACAATGATTGTGAGGAAGCTGACACAGTTACACACACAGTGATTGTACAGGACCTGGCACTGAGACCCGCACAGTGATTGTACAGGAGCTGGCACTGTTACACACACAGTGATTGTACAGGAGCTGGCACTGTTCCACACACAGTGATTGTACAGAAGCTGACACTGAGACACAGACAGACCATACAGGATCTGACACTGAGACACACACAGTGATTATACAGGAGCTGACAGTGAGAGACACACAGTGATTGTACAGGAGCTGGCACTGTTACGCACATAGTGATTGTACAGGAGCTGGCAGTGAGACACACACACAGACCATACAGGAGCTGACACTGAGGCACACACAGTGATTGCACAGGAGCTGTCACTGAGACACACACAGTGATCGTACAGGAGCTGGGACCGGTATTCACACAGTAATTGCACAAGGGATGGCACTGATACACACAGATTGAGTGTACAGGAGCTCACATTGAGACACACACAGTGATTGTTCAGGAGCTCGCACTCAGACACACTCAGTGATTGAACAGGAGCTGACACTAAGACACACACAGTTATTGTACAGGAGCTGACACTGAGACACACACAGTGATTGTACAGGAGCTGGCACTGTTACACACACAGTGATTGTACAGGAGCTGACACTGTGACACACACAGTGATTGTACAGGAGCTGGCACTGATACACACACAGTGATTGTACAGGAGCTTGCACTGATACACACACAATGATTTTACAGGAGCTGACACTGAGACACACACAGTGATTGTACAGGAGCTGACACTGATACGCGCATAGTGATTGTGCAGGTGCTGATGCCGATACACACACAGTGATTGTACAGGAGCTGGCACTGATACACACACAATGATTGTACAGGAGCTGACACTGAGACACACACACTGATTGTACAGGAGCTGACACCGATACACACATAGTGATTGTGCAGGTGCAGATGCCGATACATACACAGTGATTTTACATGAGCTGACACTGAGACACACACAGTGATTGTACTGGAGCTGACACTGTGACACACACAGTGATTGTACAGGTGTTGACACTGATACACACACGGTGATTGTAGGGGAACTCGCACTCAGAAATACTCAGTGATTGTACAGGAGTTGCACTGAGACACACACAGTGATTGTACAGGAGCTGACACTGGGACACACACAATGATTGTGCAGGTGCTGACGCAGATACACACACAGTGATTGTACAGGAGCTCGCACTGATACACACACAATGATTGTACAGGAACTGGCACTGAGACACACACAGTGATTGTACAGGAGCTGGCACTGAGATACACATAGTATTTGTACAGGAGCTGACACCGAGACACACACAGTGATTGTACAGGAGCTGACACTGACACACACACAGTGATTGTAACGGAGCTGACACAGTTACACACACAGTGATTGTACAGGAGCTGGCACTGAGACCCACACAGTGATTGTACAGGAGCTGGCACTGTTACACACACAGTGATTGTACAGGAGCTGGCACATTGACACACACACTGATTGTACAGGAGCTGACACTGAGACACAGACAGACCGTCCAGGATCTGACACTGAGACACACACAGATCGTACAGGAGCTGGCACTGTTACACACACAGTGATTGTACAGGAGCTGGCACTGTTACACACACAGTGATTGTACAGGAGCTGGCCCTTTGACACACACAGTGATTGTACAGGAGCTGACACTGAGACACACACAGTGATTGTACAGGAGCTGGCACTGTTACACACATAGTGATTATACAGGAGCTGGCACTGGTGTACACACAGTGATCGTACAGGAGCTGACACTGAGACACACACAGTGATTGTACAGGAGCTGCCACTGAGACACACACAGTGATTGTACAGAAGCTGACACTGAGACACAGACAGACCATACAGGATCTGACACTGAGACACACACAGTGATTATACAGGAGCTGACAGTGAGAGACACACAGTGATTGTACAGGAGCTGGCACTGTTACGCACATAGTGATTGTACAGGAGCTCGCACTGAGACACACACAGTGATTGTACAGGAGCTGACAGTGAGACACGCACACAGACCATACAGGAGCTGACACTGAGGCACACACAGTGATTGCACAGGAGCTGTCACTGAGACACACACAGTGATCGTACAGGAGCTGGGACCGGTATTCACACAGTAATTGCACAAGGGATGGCACTGATACACACAGATTGAGTGTACAGGAGCTCACATTGAGACACACACAGTGATTGTTCAGGAGCTCGCACTCAGACACACTCAGTGATTGAACAGGAGCTGACACTAAGACACACACAGTTATTGTACAGGAGCTGACACTGAGACACACATAGTGATTGTACAGGAGCTGACACTGTGACACACTCAGTGATTGTACAGGAGCTGGCACTGATACACACACAGTGATTGTACAGGAGCTGGCACTGATACACACACAATGATTTTACAGGAGCTGACACTGTGACACACACAGTGATTGTACAGGAGCTGACACTGATACGCGCATAGTGATTGTGCAGGTGCTGATGCCGATACACACACAGTGATTGTACAGGAGCTGGCACTGATACACACACAATGATTGTACAGGAGCTGACACTGAGACACACACACTGATTGTACAGGAGCTGACACCGATACACACATAGTGATTGTGCAGGTGCAGCTGCCGATACATACACAGTGATTTTACATGAGCTGACACTGAGACACACACAGTGATTGTACTGGAGCTGACACTGTGACACACACAGTGATTGTACAGGTGTTGACACTGATACACACACGGTGATTGTAGGGGAACCCGCACTCAGAAATACTCAGTGATTGTACAGGAGTTACACTGAGACACACACAGTGATTGTACAGGAGCTGACACTGGGACACACACAATGATTGTGCAGGTGCTGACGCAGATACACACACAGTGATTGTACAGGAGCTCGCACTGATACACACACAATGATTGTACAGGAACTGGCACTGAGACACACACAGTGATTGTACAGGAGCTGGCACTGAGATACACATAGTATTTGTACAGTAGCTGACACTGAGACACACAGTGATTGTACAGGATCTGACACTGACACACACACACAGACCGTACAGGAGCTGACACTGAGACACACACATGGACCATACAGGAGCTGACAATGAGACACACACATGGACCATACAGGAGCTGACACTGAGACACACACAGTTATTGTACAGGAGCTGACACTGAGACACACACAGTGATTGTACAGGAGCTGACACTGAGACACACACAGTGATTGTAAAGGAGCTGACACTGAGACACACACAGTGATTGTACCGGAGCTGACACTGAGACACACACAATGATTGTGAGGAAGCTGACACAGTTACACACACAGTGATTGTACAGGACCTGGCACTGAGACCCGCACAGTGATTGTACAGGAGCTGGCACTGTTACACACACAGTGATTGTACAGGAGCTGGCACTGTTCCACACACAGTGATTGTACAGAAGCTGGCACATTGACACACACAGTGATTGTACAGGAGCTGACACTGAGACACACAGTGATTGTACAGGAGCTGGCACTGTTACACACATAGTGATTGTACAGGAGCTGGCACATTGACACACACAGTGATCGTACAGGAGCTGACACTGAGACACACACAGTGATTGTACAGGAGCTGCCACTGAGACACACACAGTGATTGTAGAGAAGCTGACACTGAGACACAGACAGACCATACAGGATCTGACACTGAGACACACACAGTGATTGTACAGGAGCTGACAGTGAGAGACACACAGTGATTGTACAGGAGCTGGCACTGTTACGCACATAGCGATTGTACAGGAGCTCGCACTGAGACACACACAGTGATTGTACAGGAGCTGACAGTGAGACACACACACAGACCATACAGGAGCTGACACTGAGGCACACACAGTGATTGAACAGGAGCTGACACTAAGACACACGCAGTTATTGTACAGGAGCTGACACTGAGACACACATAGTGATTGTATAGGAGCTCGCAAGCAGACACACATAGTGATTGTACAGGAGCTGGCACTGATACACACACAATGATTTTACAGGAGCTGACACTGAGACACACACAGTGATTGTACAGGAGCTGACACTGATACGCACATAGTGATTGTGCAGGTGCCGATGCCGATACACACACACTGATTGTACAGGAGCTGGCACTGATACACACACAATGATTGTACAGGAGCTGACACTGAGACACACACACTGATTGTACAGGAGCTGACACCGATACACAAATAGTGATTGTGCAGGTGCAGATGCCGATACATACACAGTGATTTTACATGAGCTGACACTGAGACACACACAGTGATTGCACTGGAGCTGACACTGTGACACACACAGTGATTGTATAGGTGTTGACACTGATACACACACGGTGATTGTAGGGGAACTCGCACTCAGAAATACTCAGTGATTGTACAGGAGTTACACTGAGACACACACAATGATTGTACAGGAGCTGACACTGGGACACACACAATGATTGTGCAGGTGCTGACGCAGATACACACACAGTGATTGTACAGGAGCTCGCACTGATACACACACAATGATTGTACAGGAACTGGCACTGAGACACACACAGTGATTGTACAGGAGCTGGCACTGAGATACACATAGTATTTGTACAGTAGCTGACACTGAGACACACAGTGATTGTACAGGATCTGACACTGACACACACACACAGACCGTACAGGAGCTGACACTGAGACACACACATGGACCATACAGGAGCTGACAATGAGACACACACATGGACCATACAGGAGCTGACACTGAGACACACACAGTTATTGTACAGGAGCTGACACTGAGACACACACAGTGATTGTACAGGAGCTGACACTGAGACACACACAGTGATTGTAAAGGAGCTGACACTGAGACACACACAGTGATTGTACCGGAGCTGACACTGAGACACACACAATGATTGTGAGGAAGCTGACACAGTTACACACACAGTGATTGTACAGGACCTGGCACTGAGACCCGCACAGTGTTTGTACAGGAGCTGGCACTGTTACACACACAGTGATTGTACAGGAGCTGGCACTGTTCCACACACAGTGATTGTACAGAAGTTGGCACATTGACACACACAGTGATTGTACAGGAGCTGACACTGAGACACACAGTGATTGTACAGGAGCTGGCACTGTTACACACATAGTGATTGTACAGGAGCTGGCACATTGACACACACAGTGATCGTACAGGAGCTGACACTGAGACACACACAGTGATTGTACAGGAGCTGCCACTGAGACACACACAGTGATTGTAGAGAAGCTGACACTGAGACACAGACAGACCATACAGGATCTGACACTGAGACACACACAGTGATTGTACAGGAGCTGACAGTGAGAGACACACAGTGATTGTACAGGAGCTGGCACTGTTACGCACATAGTGATTGTACAGGAGCTGACAGTGAGAGACACACAGTGATTGTACAGGAGCTGGCACTGTTACGCACATAGCGATTGTACAGGAGCTCGCACTGAGACACACACAGTGATTGTACAGGAGCTGACAGTGAGGCACACACACAGACCATACAGGAGCTGACACTGAGACACACACAGTGATTGAACAGGAGCTGACACTAAGACACACGCAGTTATTGTACAGGAGCTGACACTGAGACACACATAGTGATTGTATAGGAGCTCGCAACCAGACACACATAGTGATTGTACAGGAGCTGGCACTGATACACACACAATGATTGTACAGGAGCTGACACTGAGACACACACACTGATTGTACAGGAGCTGACACCGATACACAAATAGTGATTGTGCAGGTGCAGATGCCGATACATACACAGTGATTTTACATGAGCTGACACTGAGACACACACTGTGATTGCACTGGAGCTGACACTGTGACACACACAGTGATTGTATAGGTGTTGACACTGATACACACACGGTGATTGTAGGGGAACCCGCACTCAGAAATACTCAGTGATTGTACAGGAGTTACACTGAGACACACACAATGATTGTGCAGGTGCTGACGCAGATACACACACAGTGATTGTACAGGAGCTGGCACTGATACACACACAATGATTGTACAGGAGCTGACACTGAGACACACACAGTGATTGTACAGGAGCTGACAGTGATACACACATAGTGATTGTGCAGGTGCTGACGTCGATACACACACAGTGATTGTACTGGAGCTGACACTGAGACACACACAGTGATTGTACAAGAGCTGGCACTGATACACACACAGTGATTGTGCAGGAGCTCGCACTGGGACACACATAGTGATTGTACAGGAGCTGACACTGAGACACACACAGTGATTGTAGGGGAGCTGGCACTGAGACACACACAGTGATTGAACAGGAGGTGACAGTGAGACACAGACAGTGATCGTACAGGAGCTGGCACTGTTACACACACAGTGATTGTACAGGAGCTGGCACTGAGACACACACACTGATTATACAGGAGCTGGCACTGATACACACACAGTGATTGTACAGGAGCTCGCACTTGGACACACATAGTGATTGTACAGGAGCTGACACTGAGTCACACATAGTGATTGTACAGGAGCTTACACTGATACACACACAATGATTGTACGGGCGCTGACACTGAGACACACACAGCGATTGTACATGAGCTGACACTGAGACACACACAGTGATTGTACAGGAGCTGACAATGAGACAGACACACGGACCGTACAGGATGCGACACTGAGACACACACAGTGATTGTACTGGAGCTGACACAGTTACACACACAGTGATTGGACAGCAGCTGACACTGAGACACACACGGTGATTGTACAGGAGCTGGCAGTGTTACACACACAGTGATTGTACAGGAGCTGGCACTGTTGCGCACATAGTGATTGTACAGGAGCTGGCACTGTTACGCACATAGTGATTGTACAGGAGCTGGCAGTGAGACACACACACAGACCGTACAGGAGCTGACACTGAGATACACACATGGACCATACAGGAGCTGACACTGAGACACACACAGTGATTGTACAGGAGCTGACACTGAGACACACACAGTGATTGTACAGGAGCTGACACTGAGACACACACAGTGATTGTACAGGAGCTGACACTGAGACACACACAGTGATTGTAACGGAGCTGACACTGAGACACACACAGTGATTGTACAGGAGCTGACACTGAGACACACACAGTGATTGTAACGGAGCTGACACTGAGACACACACAGTGATTGTACAGGAGCTGGCACTGTTACACACACAGTGATTGTACAGGAGCTCGCACTTGGACACACATAGTGATTGTACAGGAGCTGACACTGAGTCACACATAGTGATTGTACAGGAGCTTACACTGATACACACACAGTGATTGTACGGGCGCTGACACTGAGACACACACAGCGATTGTACATGAGCTGACACTGAGACACACACAGTGATTGTACAGGAGCTGACACTGGGACACACACAGTGATTGTACAGGAGCTGGCACTGAGACCCACACAGTGATTGTACTGGAGCTGGCACTGTTACACACACGGTGATTGTACAGGAGCTGGCACATTGACACACACAGTGATTGTACAGGAGCTGACACTGAGACACACACAGTGATTGTACAGGAGCTGGCACTGTTACACACATAGTGATTATACAGGAGCTGGCACTGGTGTACACACAGTGATTGTACAGGAGCTGACACTGAGACACACAGAGTGATTGTACAGGAGCTGACACTGAGACACACAGAGTGATTGTACAGGAGCTGACACTGAGACACAGACAGACCATACAGGATCTGACACTGAGACACACACACTGATTGTACAGGAGCTGACACTGAGACACACACGGATCGTACAGGAGCTGACAGTGAGACACACACACAGACCGTACAGGAGCTGACACTGGTGTACACACAGTGATTGTACAGGAGCTCGCACTGAGACACAGACACTGATTGTACAGGAGCTCGCACTGGGACACACATAGTGATTGTACAGGAGCTGGCACTGAGACACACACTGTGATTGTACAGTAGCTGACACAGTTACACACAGTGATTGGACAGCATCTGACACTGAGACACACACAGTGATTGTACGGGAGCTGACACAGTTACACGCACACTGATTGTACAGGAGCTGACACTGAGACACAAACACAGACCGTACAGGAGCTGACACTGAGACACACACAGTGATTGTACCGGAGCTGACACTGAGACACACACAGTGATTGTAACGGAGCTGACACTGAGACACACACAGTGATTGTACAGGAGCTGGCACTGAGACCCACACAGTGATTGTACAGGAGCTGGCACTGTTACACTCACGGTGATTGTACAGGAGCTGGCACATTGACACACACAGTGATTGTACAGGAGCTGACACTGAGATACACACAGTGATTGTACAGGAGCTGGTACTGTTACACACATAGTGATTATACAGGAGCTGGCACTGGTGTACACACAGTGATTGCACAGGAGCTGACACTGAGACACACAGAGTGATTGTACAGGAGCTGACACTGAGACACACATTGTGATTGTACAGGAGCTGACACTGAGACACAGACAGACCATACAGGATCTGACACTGAGACAGACACAGTGATTGTACAGGAGCTGACACTGAGACACACACGGATCGTACAGGAGCTGACAGTGAGACACACACACAGACCGTACAGGAGCTGACACTGGTGTACACACAGTGATTGTACAGGAGCTCGCACTGAGACACAGACACTGATTGTACAGGAGCTCGCACTGGGACACACATAGTGATTGTACAGGAGCTGGCACTGAGACACACACTGTGATTGTACAGTAGCTGACACAGTTACACACAGTGATTGGACAGCATCTGACACTGAGACACACACAGTGATTGTACAGGAGCTGGCACTGTTACGCACATAGTGATTGTACAGGACCTGGCACTGAGACACACACGGTGATTGTACAGGAGCTGACACTGAGACACACACAGTGATTGTACAGTAGCTGACAGTGAGGCACACACACAGACCGTACATGAGCTGACACTGAGACACACACAGTGATTGTACAGGAGCTGACACTGAGACGCACACAGTGATTGTACAGGAGCTGACACTGAGACACACACAGTGATTGTACAGGAGTTGACACTGAGTCACACACACGGACCGTACAGGTGCTGGCACTGAGACACACACAGTGATTGTACACGAGCTGACATTGAGACACACACACGGACCGTACAGGTGCTGGCACTGAGACGCACACAGTGATTGTACAGGAGCTGTCTCTGAGACATGCACAGTGATTTTACTGGAGCTTACACTGAGACACACACTGTGATTGTACATGAGCTGACACTGAGACACACACAGTGATTATACTTGAGCTGACACTGAGATAGACACACGGACCCTACTGGATGTGGCACTGAGACACACACAGTGATTGTACGGGAGCTGACACAGTTACACGCACACTGATTGTACAGGCGCTGACACTGAGACACACACAGTGATTGTAACAGAGCTGACACAGTTACACACGCAGTGATTGTACAGGAGCTGGCACTGAGACCCACACAGTGATTGTACAGGAGCTGGCACTGTTACACACACAGTGATAGTACAGGAGCTTTCACATTGACACACAAAGTGATTGTACAGGAGCTGACACTGAAACACAGACAGACCATCCAGGATCTGACACTGAGACACACACAGTGATCGTACAGGAGCTGGCACTGAGACTCACACAGTGATTGAACAGGAGGTGACAGTGAGACACAGACAGTGATCGTACAGGAGCTGGCACTGTTACACACACAGTGATTGTACAGGAGCTGACACTGAGAGAAACACAGTGATCTTACAGGAGCTGGCACTGTTACACACACAGTGATTGTACAGGAGCTGACACTGAGAAACACACAGTGATTGTACAGGAGCTGACACTGAGACACACACAGTGATTGTACAGGAGCTGACACTGGGACACAGACAGACCATACAGGATCTGACACTGAGACACAAACAGATCGTACTGGAGCTGGCACTGTTACACACACAGTGATTGTACAGGAGCTGACACTGATGTGCACACACAGTGATCGTACAGGAGCTGGCCCTTTGACACACACAGTGATTGTACAGGTGCTGACACTGAGACACACACAGTGATTGTACAGGAGCTGGCACTGTTACACACATAGTGATTATACAGGAGCTGGCACTGGTGTACACACAGTGATCGTACAGGAGCTGACACTGAGACACACACAGTGATTGTACAGGAGCTGCCACTGAGACACACAGTGATTGTACAGAAGCTGACACTGAGACACAGACAGACCATACAGGATCTGACACTGAGACACACACAGTGATTATACAGGAGCTGACAGTGAGAGACACACAGTGATTGTACAGGAGCTGGCACTGTTACGCACATAGTGATTGTACAGGAGCTCGCACTGAGACACACACAGTGATTGTACAGGAGCTGACAGTGAGACACACACACAGACCATACAGGAGCTGACACTGAGGCACACACAGTGATTGCACAGGAGCTGTCACTGAGACACACACAGTGATCGTACAGGAGCTGGGACCGGTATTCACACAGTAATTGCACAAGGGATGGCACTGATACACACAGATTGAGTGTACAGGAGCTCACATTGAGACACACACAGTGATTGTTCAGGAGCTCGCACTCAGACACACTCAGTGATTGAACAGGAGCTGACACTAAGACACACACAGTTATTGTACAGGAGCTGACACTGAGACACACATAGTGATTGTACAGGAGCTGACACTGTGACACACACAGTGATTGTACAGGAGCTGGCACTGATACACACACAGTGATTGTACAGGAGCTGGCACTGATACACACACAATGATTTTACAGGAGCTGACACTGAGACACACACAGTGATTGTACAGGAGCTGACACTGATACGCGCATAGTGATTGTGCAGGTGCTGATGCCGATACACACACAGTGATTGTACAGGAGCTGGCACTGATACACACACAATGATTGTACAGGAGCTGACACTGAGACACACACACTGATTGTACAGGAGCTGACACCGATACACACATAGTGATTGTGCAGGTGCAGATGCCAATACATACACAGTGATTTTACATGAGCTGACACTGAGACACACACAGTGATTGTACTGGAGCTGACACTGTGACACACACAGTGATTGTACAGGTGTTGACACTGATACACACACGGTGATTGTAGGGGAACTCGCACTCAGAAATACTCAGTGATTGTACAGGAGTTACACTGAGACACACACAGTGATTGTACAGGAGCTGACACTGGGACACACACAATGATTGTGCAGGTGCTGACGCAGATACACACACAGTGATTGTACAGGAGCTCGCACTGATACACACACAATGATTGTACAGGAACTGGCACTGAGACACACACAGTGATTGTACAGGAGCTGGCACTGAGATACACATAGTATTTGTACAGTAGCTGACACTGAGACACACAGTGATTGTACAGGATCTGACACTGACACACACACACAGACCGTACAGGAGCTGACACTGAGACACACACATGGACCATACAGGAGCTGACAATGAGACACACACATGGACCATACAGGAGCTGACACTGAGACACACACAGTTATTGTACAGGAGCTGACACTGAGACACACACAGTGATTGTACAGGAGCTGACACTGAGACACACACAGTGATTGTAAAGGAGCTGACACTGAGACACACACAGTGATTGTACCGGAGCTGACACTGAGACACACACAATGATTGTGAGGAAGCTGACACAGTTACACACACAGTGATTGTACAGGACCTGGCACTGAGACCCGCACAGTGTTTGTACAGGAGCTGGCACTGTTACACACACAGTGATTGTACAGGAGCTGGCACTGTTCCACACACAGTGATTGTACAGAAGTTGGCACATTGACACACACAGTGATTGTACAGGAGCTGACACTGAGACACACAGAGATTGTACAGGAGCTGGCACAGTTACACACATAGTGATTGTACAGGAGCTGGCACATTGACACACACAGTGATCGTACAGGAGCTGACACTGAGACACACACAGTGATTGTACAGGAGCTGCCACTGAGACACACACAGTGATTGTAGAGAAGCTGACACTGAGACACAGACAGACCATACAGGATCTGACACTGAGACACACACAGTGATTGTACAGGAGCTGACAGTGAGAGACACACAGCGATTGTACAGGAGCTGGCACTGGTGTACACACAGTGATCGTACAGGAGCTGACACTGAGACACACACAGTGATTGTACAGGAGCTGCCACTGAGACACACACAGTGATTGAACAGGAGCTGACACTAAGACACACGCAGTTATTGTACAGGAGCTGACACTGAGACACACATAGTGATTGTATAGGAGCTCGCAACCAGACACACATAGTGATTGTACAGGAGCTGGCACTGATACACACACAATGATTTTACAGGAGCTGACACTGAGACACACACAGTGATTGTACAGGAGTTGGCACTGATACACACACAATGATTGTACAGGAGCTGACACCGAGACACACACACTGATTGTACAGGAGCTGACACCGATACACAAATAGTGATTGTGCAGGTGCAGATGCCGATACATACACAGTGATTTTACATGAGCTGACACTGAGACACACACAGTGATTGCACTGGAGCTGACACTGTGACACACACAGTGATTGTATAGGTGTTGACACTGATACACACACGGTGATTGTAGGGGAACCCGCACTCAGAAATACTCAGTGATTGTACAGGAGTTACACTGAGACACACACAATGATTGTGCAGGTGCTGACGCAGATACACACACAGTGATTGTACAGGAGCTGGCACTGATACACACACAATGATTGTACAGGAGCTGACACTGAGACACACACAGTGATTGTACAGGAGCTGACAGTGATACACACATAGTGATTGTGCAGGTGCTGACGTCGATACACACACAGTGATTGTACTGGAGCTGACACTGAGACACACACAGTGATTGTACAAGAGCTGGCACTGATACACACACAGTGATTGTGCAGGAGCTCGCACTGGGACACACATAGTGATTGTACAGGAGCTGACACTGAGACACACACAGTGATTGTAGGGGAGCTGGCACTGAGACACACACAGTGATTGAACAGGAGGTGACAGTGAGACACAGACAGTGATCGTACAGGAGCTGGCACTGTTACACACACAGTGATTGTACAGGAGCTGGCACTGAGACACACACACTGATTATACAGGAGCTGGCACTGATACACACACAGTGATTGTACAGGAGCTCGCACTTGGACACACATAGTGATTGTACAGGAGCTGACACTGAGTCACACATAGTGATTGTACAGGAGCTTACACTGATACACACACAATGATTGTACGGGCGCTGACACTGAGACACACACAGCGATTGTACATGAGCTGACACTGAGACACACACAGTGATTGTACAGGAGCTGACACTGAGACAGACACACGGACCGTACAGGATGCGACACTGAGACACACACAGTGATTGTACAGGAGCTGACAGTGATACACACATAGTGATTGTGCAGGTGCTGACGTCGATACACACACAGTGATTGTACTGGAGCTGACACTGAGACACACACAGTGATTGTACAAGAGCTGGCACTGATACACACACAGTGATTGTGCAGGAGCTCGCACTGGGACACACATAGTGATTGTACAGGAGCTGACACTGAGACACACACAGTGATTGTAGGGGAGCTGGCACTGAAACACACACAGTGATTGAACAGGAGGTGACAGTGAGACACAGACAGTGATCGTACAGGAGCTGGCACTGTTACACACACAGTGATTGTACAGGAGCTGGCACTGAGACACACACACTGATTATACAGGAGCTGGCACTGATACACACACAGTGATTGTACAGGAGCTCGCACTTGGACACACATAGTGATTGTACAGGAGCTGACACTGAGTCACACATAGTGATTGTACAGGAGCTTACACTGATACACACACAATGATTGTACGGGCGCTGACACTGAGACACACACAGCGATTGTACATGAGCTGACACTGAGACACACACAGTGATTGTACAGGAGCTGACACTTAGACAGACACACGGACCGTACAGGATGCGACACTGAGACACACACAGTGATTGTACAGGAGCTGACACTTAGACAGACACACGGACCGTACAGGATGCGACACTGAGACACACACGGTGATTGTACAGGAGCTGGCAGTGTTACACACACAGTGATTGTACAGGAGCTGGCACTGTTGCGCACATAGTGATTGTACAGGAGCTGGCACTGTTACGCACATAGTGATTGTACAGGAGCTGGCAGTGAGACACACACACAGACCGTACAGGAGCTGACACTGAGATACACACATGGACCATACAGGAGCTGACACTGAGACACACACAGTGATTGTACAGGAGCTGACACTGAGACACACACAGTGATTGTACAGGAGCTGACACTGAGACACACACAGTGATTGTACAGGAGCTGACACTGAGACACACGCAGTGATTGTAACGGAGCTGACACTGAGACACACACAGTGATTGTACAGGAGCTGACACTGAGACACACACAGTGATTGTAACGGAGCTGACACTGAGACACACACAGTGATTGTACAGGAGCTGGCACTGTTACACACACAGTGATTGTACAGGAGCTCGCACTTGGACACACATAGTGATTGTACAGGAGCTGACACTGAGTCACACATAGTGATTGTACAGGAGCTTACACTGATACACACGCAGTGATTGTACGGGCGCTGACACTGAGACACACACAGCGATTGTACATGAGCTGACACTGAGACACACACAGTGATTGTACAGGAGCTGACACTGAGACACACACAGTGATTGTACAGGAGCTGGCACTGAGACCCACACAGTGATTGTACTGGAGCTGGCACTGTTACACACACGGTGATTGTACAGGAGCTGGCACATTGACACACACAGTGATTGTACAGGAGCTGACACTGAGACACACACAGTGATTGTACAGGAGCTGGCACTGTTACACACATAGTGATTATACAGGAGCTGGCACTGGTGTACACACAGTGATTGTACAGGAGCTGACACTGAGACACACAGAGTGATTGTACAGGAGCTGACACTGAGACACACAGAGTGATTGTACAGGAGCTGACACTGAGACACAGACAGACCATACAGGATCTGACACTGAGACACACACACTGATTGTACAGGAGCTGACACTGAGACACACACGGATCCTACAGGAGCTGACAGTGAGACACACACACAGACCGTACAGGAGCTGACACTGGTGTACACACAGTGATTGTACAGGAGCTCGCACTGAGACACAGACACTGATTGTACAGGAGCTCGCACTGGGACACACATAGTGATTGTACAGGAGCTGGCACTGAGACACACACTGTGATTGTACAGTAGCTGACACAGTTACACACAGTGATTGGACAGCATCTGACACTGAGACACACACAGTGATTGTACGGGAGCTGACACAGTTACACGCACACTGATTGTACAGGAGCTGACACTGAGACACAAACACAGACCGTACAGGAGCTGACACTGAGACACACACAGTGATTGTACCGGAGCTGACACTGAGACACACACAGTGATTGTAACGGAGCTGACACTGAGACACACACAGTGATTGTACAGGAGCTGGCACTGAGACCCACACAGTGATTGTACAGGAGCTGGCACTGTTACACACACGGTGATTGTACAGGAGCTGGCACATTGACACACACAGTGATTGTACAGGAGCTGACACTGAGACACACACAGTGATTGTACAGGAGCTGGTACTGTTACACACATAGTGATTATACAGGAGCTGGCACTGGTGTACACACAGTGATTGCACAGGAGCTGACACTGAGACACACAGAGTGATTGTACAGGAGCTGACACTGAGACACACATAGTGATTGTACAGGAGCTGACACTGAGACACAGACAGACCATACAGGATCTGACACTGAGACAGAGACAGTGATTGTACAGGAGCTGACACTGAGACACACACGGATCGTACAGGAGCTGACAGTGAGACACACACACAGACCGTACAGGAGCTGACACTGGTGTACACACAGTGATTGTACAGGAGCTCGCACTGAGACACAGACACTGATTGTACAGGAGCTCGCACTGGGACACACATAGTGATTGTACAGGAGCTGGCACTGAGACACACACTGTGATTGTACAGTAGCTGACACAGTTACACACAGTGATTGGACAGCATCTGACACTGAGACACACGCAGTGATTGTACAGGAGCTGGCACTGTTACGCACATAGTGATTGTACAGGACCTGGCACTGAGACACACACGGTGATTGTACAGGAGCTGACACTGAGACACACACAGTGATTGTACAGTAGCTGACAGTGAGGCACACACACAGACCGTACATGAGCTGACACTGAGACACACACAGTGATTGTACAGGAGCTGACACTGAGACGCGCACAGTGATTGTACAGGAGCTGACACTGAGACACACAGTGATTGTACAGGAGCTGGCACTGTTACACACATAGTGATTGTACAGGAGCTGGCACATTGACACACACAGTGATCGTACAGGAGCTGACACTGAGACACACACAGTGATTGTACAGGAGCTGCCACTGAGACACACACAGTGATTGTAGAGAAGCTGACACTGAGACACAGACAGACCATACAGGATCTGACACTGAGACACACACAGTGATTGTACAGGAGCTGACAGTGAGAGACACACAGTGATTGTACAGGAGCTGGCACTGTTACGCACATAGCGATTGTACAGGAGCTCGCACTGAGACACACACAGTGATTGTACAGGAGCTGACAGTGAGACACACACACAGACCATACAGGAGCTGACACTGAGGCACACACAGTGATTGAACAGGAGCTGACACTAAGACACACGCAGTTATTGTACAGGAGCTGACACTGAGACACACATAGTGATTGTATAGGAGCTCGCAAGCAGACACACATAGTGATTGTACAGGAGCTGGCACTGATACACACACAATGATTTTACAGGAGCTGACACTGAGACACACACAGTGATTGTACAGGAGCTGACACTGATACGCACATAGTGATTGTGCAGGTGCTGATGCCGATACACACACACTGATTGTACAGGAGCTGGCACTGATACACACACAATGATTGTACAGGAGCTGACACTGAGACACACACACTGATTGTACAGGAGCTGACACCGATACACAAATAGTGATTGTGCAGGTGCAGATGCCGATACATACACAGTGATTTTACATGAGCTGACACTGAGACACACACAGTGATTGCACTGGAGCTGACACTGTGACACACACAGTGATTGTATAGGTGTTGACACTGATACACACACGGTGATTGTAGGGGAACTCGCACTCAGAAATACTCAGTGATTGTACAGGAGTTACACTGAGACACACACAATGATTGTACAGGAGCTGACACTGGGACACACACAATGATTGTGCAGGTGCTGACGCAGATACACACACAGTGATTGTACAGGAGCTCGCACTGATACACACACAATGATTGTACAGGAACTGGCACTGAGACACACACAGTGATTGTACAGGAGCTGGCACTGAGATACACATAGTATTTGTACAGTAGCTGACACTGAGACACACAGTGATTGTACAGGATCTGACACTGACACACACACACAGACCGTACAGGAGCTGACACTGAGACACACACATGGACCATACAGGAGCTGACAATGAGACACACACATGGACCATACAGGAGCTGACACTGAGACACACACAGTTATTGTACAGGAGCTGACACTGAGACACACACAGTGATTGTACAGGAGCTGACACTGAGACACACACAGTGATTGTAAAGGAGCTGACACTGAGACACACACAGTGATTGTACCGGAGCTGACACTGAGACACACACAATGATTGTGAGGAAGCTGACACAGTTACACACACAGTGATTGTACAGGACCTGGCACTGAGACCCGCACAGTGTTTGTACAGGAGCTGGCACTGTTACACACACAGTGATTGTACAGGAGCTGGCACTGTTCCACACACAGTGATTGTACAGAAGTTGGCACATTGACACACACAGTGATTGTACAGGAGCTGACACTGAGACACACAGTGATTGTACAGGAGCTGGCACTGTTACACACATAGTGATTGTACAGGAGCTGGCACATTGACACACACAGTGATCGTACAGGAGCTGACACTGAGACACACACAGTGATTGTACAGGAGCTGCCACTGAGACACACACAGTGATTGTAGAGAAGCTGACACTGAGACACAGACAGACCATACAGGATCTGACACTGAGACACACACAGTGATTGTACAGGAGCTGACAGTGAGAGACACACAGTGATTGTACAGGAGCTGGCACTGTTACGCACATAGCGATTGTACAGGAGCTCGCACTGAGACACACACAGTGATTGTACAGGAGCTGACAGTGAGACACACACACAGACCATACAGGAGCTGACACTGAGACACACACAGTGATTGAACAGGAGCTGACACTAAGACACACGCAGTTATTGTACAGGAGCTGACACTGAGACACACATAGTGATTGTATAGGAGCTCGCAACCAGACACACATAGTGATTGTACAGGAGCTGGCACTGATACACACACAATGATTTTACAGGAGCTGACACTGAGACACACACAGTGATTGTACAGGAGCTGACACTGAGACACACACAGTGATTGTACAGGAGCTGACACTGATACGCACATAGTGATTGTGCAGGTGCTGATGCCGATACACACACAGTGATTGTACAGGAGCTGGCACTGATACACACACAATGATTGTACAGGAGCTGACACTGAGACACACACACTGATTGTACAGGAGCTGACACCGATACACAAATAGTGATTGTGCAGGTGCAGATGCCGATACATACACAGTGATTTTACATGAGCTGACACTGAGACACACACAGTGATTGCACTGGAGCTGACACTGTGACACACACAGTGATTGTATAGGTGTTGACACTGATACACACACGGTGATTGTAGGGGAACCCGCACTCAGAAATACTCAGTGATTGTACAGGAGTTACACTGAGACACACACAATGATTGTGCAGGTGCTGACGCAGATACACACACAGTGATTGTACAGGAGCTGACACTGAGACACACACTGATTGTACAGGAGCTGACACCGATACACACATAGTGATTGTGCAGGTGCAGATGCCGATACATACACAGTGATTTTACATGAGCTGACACTGAGACACACACTGTGATTGCACTGGAGCTGACACTGTGACACACACAGTGATTGTATAGGTGTTGACACTGATACACACACGGTGATTGTAGGGGAACCCGCACTCAGAAATACTCAGTGATTGTACAGGAGTTACACTGAGACACACACAATGATTGTGCAGGTGCTGACGCAGATACACACACAGTGATTGTACAGGAGCTGGCACTGATACACACACAATGATTGTACAGGAGCTGACACTGAGACACACACAGTGATTGTACAGGAGCTGACAGTGATACACACATAGTGATTGTGCAGGTGCTGACGTCGATACACACACAGTGATTGTACTGGAGCTGACACTGAGACACACACAGTGATTGTACAAGAGCTGGCACTGATACACACACAGTGATTGTGCAGGAGCTCGCACTGGGACACACATAGTGATTGTACAGGAGCTGACACTGAGACACACACAGTGATTGTAGGGGAGCTGGCACTGAGACACACACAGTGATTGAACAGGAGGTGACAGTGAGACACAGACAGTGATCGTACAGGAGCTGGCACTGTTACACACACAGTGATTGTACAGGAGCTGGCACTGAGACACACACACTGATTATACAGGAGCTGGCACTGATACACACACAGTGATTGTACAGGAGCTCGCACTTGGACACATATAGTGATTGTACAGGAGCTGACACTGAGTCACACATAGTGATTGTACAGGAGCTTACACTGATACACACACAATGATTGTACGGGCGCTGACACTGAGACACACACAGCGATTGTACATGAGCTGACACTGAGACACACACAGTGATTGTACAGGAGCTGACACTGAGACAGACACACGGACCGTACAGGATGCGACACTGAGACACACACAGTGATTGTACAGGAGCTGACAGTGATACACACATAGTGATTGTGCAGGTGCTGACGTCGATACACACACAGTGATTGTACTGGAGCTGACACTGAGACACACACAGTGATTGTACAAGAGCTGGCACTGATACACACACAGTGATTGTGCAGGAGCTCGCACTGGGACACACATAGTGATTGTACAGGAGCTGACACTGAGACACACACAGTGATTGTAGGGGAGCTGGCACTGAAACACACACAGTGATTGAACAGGAGGTGACAGTGAGACACAGACAGTGATCGTACAGGAGCTGGCACTGTTACACACACAGTGATTGTACAGGAGCTGGCACTGAGACACACACACTGATTATACAGGAGCTGGCACTGATACACACACAGTGATTGTACAGGAGCTCGCACTTGGACACACATAGTGATTGTACAGGAGCTGACACTGAGTCACACATAGTGATTGTACAGGAACTTACACTGATACACACACAATGATTGTACGGGCGCTGACACTGAGACACACACAGCGATTGTACATGAGCTGACACTGAGACACACACAGTGATTGTACAGGAGCTGACACTGAGACAGACACACGGACCGTACAGGATGCGACACTGAGACACACACAGTGATTGTACTGGAGCTGACACAGTTACACACACAGTGATTGGACAGCAGCTGACACTGAGACACACACGGTGATTGTACAGGAGCTGGCAGTGTTACACACACAGTGATTGTACAGGAGCTGGCACTGTTGCGCACATAGTGATTGTACAGGAGCTGGCACTGTTACGCACATAGTGATTGTACAGGAGCTGGCAGTGAGACACACACACAGACCGTACAGGAGCTGACACTGAGATACACACATGGACCATACAGGAGCTGACACTGAGACACACACAGTGATTGTACAGGAGCTGACACTGAGACACACACAGTGATTGTACAGGAGCTGACACTGAGACACACACAGTGATTGTACAGGAGCTGACACTGAGACACACACAGTGATTGTAACGGAGCTGACACTGAGACACACACAGTGATTGTACAGGAGCTGACACTGAGACACACACAGTGATTGTAACGGAGCTGACACTGAGACACACACAGTGATTGTACAGGAGCTGGCACTGTTACACACACAGTGATTGTACAGGAGCTCGCACTTGGACACACATAGTGATTGTACAGGAGCTGACACTGAGTCACACATAGTGATTGTACAGGAGCTTACACTGATACACACGCAGTGATTGTACGGGCGCTGACACTGAGACACACACAGCGATTGTACATGAGCTGACACTGAGACACACACAGTGATTGTACAGGAGCTGACACTGAGACCCACACAGTGATTGTACAGGAGCTGGCACTGAGACCCACACGGTGATTGTACAGGAGCTGGCACATTGACACACACAGTGATTGTACAGGAGCTGACACTGAGACACACACAGTGATTGTACAGGAGCTGGCACTGTTACACACATAGTGATTATACAGGAGCTGGCACTGGTGTACACACAGTGATTGTACAGGAGCTGACACTGAGACACACAGAGTGATTGTACAGGAGCTGACACTGAGACACACAGAGTGATTGTACAGGAGCTGACACTGAGACACAGACAGACCATACAGGATCTGACACTGAGACACACACACTGATTGTACAGGAGCTGACACTGAGACACACACGGATCGTACAGGAGCTGACAGTGAGACACACACACAGACCGTACAGGAGCTGACACTGGTGTACACACAGTGATTGTACAGGAGCTCGCACTGCGACACAGACACTGATTGTACAGGAGCTCGCACTGGGACACACATAGTGATTGTACAGGAGCTGGCACTGAGACACACACTGTGATTGTACAGTAGCTGACACAGTTACACACAGTGATTGGACAGCATCTGACACTGAGACACACACAGTGATTGTACGGGAGCTGACACAGTTACACGCACACTGATTGTACAGGAGCTGACACTGAGACACAAACACAGACCGTACAGGAGCTGACACTGAGACACACACAGTGATTGTACCGGAGCTGACACTGAGACACACACAGTGATTGTAACGGAGCTGACACTGAGACACACACAGTGATTGTACAGGAGCTGGCACTGAGACCCACACAGTGATTGTACAGGAGCTGGCACTGTTACACACACGGTGATTGTACAGGAGCTGGCACATTGACACACACAGTGATTGTACAGGAGCTGACACTGAGACACACACAGTGATTGTACAGGAGCTGGTACTGTTACACACATAGTGATTATACAGGAGCTGGCACTGGTGTACACACAGTGATTGCACAGGAGCTGACACTGAGACACACAGAGTGATTGTACAGGAGCTGACACTGAGACACACATAGTGATTGTACAGGAGCTGACACTGAGACACAGACAGACCATACAGGATCTGACACTGAGACAGACACAGTGATTGTACAGGAGCTGACACTGAGACACACACGGATCGTACAGGAGCTGACAGTGAGACACACACACAGACCGTACAGGAGCTGACACTGGTGTACACACAGTGATTGTACAGGAGCTCGCACTGAGACACAGACACTGATTGTACAGGAGCTCGCACTGGGACACACATAGTGATTGTACAGGAGCTGGCACTGAGACACACACTGTGATTGTACAGTAGCTGACACAGTTACACACAGTGATTGGACAGCATCTGACACTGAGACACACACAGTGATTGTACAGGAGCTGGCACTGTTACGCACATAGTGATTGTACAGGACCTGGCACTGAGACACACACGGTGATTGTACAGGAGCTGACACTGAGACACACACAGTGATTGTACAGTAGCTGACAGTGAGGCACACACACAGAACGTACATGAGCTGACACTGAGACACACACAGTGATTGTACAGGAGCTGACACTGAGACGCACACAGTGATTGTACAGGAGCTGACACTGAGACACACACAGTGATTGTACAGGAGTTGACACTGAGTCACACACACGGACCGTACAGGTGCTGGCACTGAGACACACACAGTGATTGTACACGAGCTGACATTGAGACACACACACGGACCGTACAGGTGCTGGCACTGAGACGCACACAGTGATTGTACAGGAGCTGTCTCTGAGACATGCACAGTGATTTTACTGGAGCTTACACTGAGACACACACTGTGATTGTACATGAGCTGACACTGAGACACACACAGTGATTATACTTGAGCTGACACTGAGATAGACACACGGACCCTACTGGATGTGGCACTGAGACACACACAGTGATTGTACGGGAGCTGACACAGTTACACGCACACTGATTGTACAGGCGCTGACACTGAGACACACACAGTGATTGTAACGGAGCTGACACAGTTACACACGCAGTGATTGTACAGGAGCTGGCACTGAGACCCACACAGTGATTGTACAGGAGCTGGCACTGTTACACACACAGTGATAGTACAGGAGCTTTCACATTGACACACACAGTGATTGTACAGGAGCTGACACTGAGACACAGACAGACCATCCAGGATCTGACACTGAGACACACACAGTGATCGTACAGGAGCTGGCACTGAGACTCACACAGTGATTGTACAGGAGCTGGCACTGTTACACACACAGTGATTGTACAGGAGCTGGCACTGTTACACACACAGTGATTGTACAGGAGCTGGCACTGAGACACACACAGTGATTGTAGGGGAGCTTGCACTGAGACACACACAGTGATTGAACAGGAGGTGACAGTGAGACACAGACAGTGATCGTACAGGAGCTGGCACTGTTACACACACAGTGATTGTACAGGAGCTGACACTGGGAGACACACAGTGATCTTACAGGAGCTGGCACTGTTACACACACAGTGATTGTACAGGAGCTGACACTGAGAAACACACAGTGATTGTACAGGAGCTGACACTGAGACACACACAGTGATTGTACAGGAGCTGACACTGGGACACAGACAGACCATACAGGATCTGACACTGAGACACACACAGATCGTACTGGAGCTGGCACTGTTACACACACAGTGATTGTACAGGAGCTGACACTGATGCACACACAGTGATCGTACAGGAGCTGACACTGATGCACACACAGTGATCGTACAGGAGCTGGCACTGAGACACACACAGTGATTGTAGGGGAACTCGCACTCAGACACACTCAGTGATTGTACAGGAGTTACACTGAGACACACACAGTGATTGTACTGGAGCTGACACTGAGACACACGCACGGACCGTACAGGAGCTGACACTGAGACACACACACAGGCTGTACAGGAGCTGACACTGAGACACACACACAGGCTGTACAGGAGTTGACACTGAGACACACACACGGGCCGTACAGGAGCTGACACTGAGACACAAACAGTGATTATACTGGAGCTTACACTGATACACACATAGTGATTGTACAGGACATGACACTGAGACACATACAGTGATTGTACTGGAGCTTATACTGATACACACATTGTGATTGTACAGGAGCTGACACTTAGACACGCACAGGGATTTTACAGGAGATGTCACGGAGACATACACTGTGATTTTACAGGAGCTGGCACTGAGACACACACATTGATTGTACAGGAGCTGACACTGAGACACACACAGTGATTGTACAGGAGCTGACACTGAGACACACACAGTGATTGTAACGGAGCTGACACAGTTACACACACAGTGATTGTACAGGAGCTGGCACTGAGACCCACACAGTGATTGTACAGGAGCTGGCACTGTTACACACACAGTGATTGTACAGGAGCTGGCACATTGACACACACACTGATTGTACAGGAGCTGACACTGAGACACAGACAGACCATCCAGGATCTGACACTGAGACACACACAGTGATCGTACAGGAGCTGGCACTGAGACACACACATAGTGATTGTACAGGAGCTGACACTGATGCACACACAGTGATCGTACAGGAGCTGACACTGATGCACACACAGTGATCGTACAGGAGCTGGCACTGAGACACACACAGTGATTGTACGGGAACTCGTAATCAGACACACTCAGTGACCGTACAGGAGTTACACTGAGACACACACAGTGATTGTACTGGAGCTGACACTGAGACATACGCACGGACCATGCAGGAGCTGACACTGAGACACACACACAGGCTGTACAGGAGCTGACACTGAGACACACACAGAGGCTGTACAGGAGCTGACACTGAGACACACACACGGGCCGTACAGGAGCTGACACTGAGACACAAACAGTGATTATACTGGAGCTGACACTGATACACACACTGTGATTGTACAGGAGCTGACACTGAGACACACACTGTAATTTTACAGGAGCTTACACTGATACACACATAGTGATTGTACAGGACCTGACACTGAGACACATACAGTGATTGTACTGGAGCTTACACTGATACACGCACTGTGATTGTACAGGAGCTGACACTTAGACACGCACAGGGATTTTACAGGAGATGTCACGGAGACATACACTGTGATTTTACAGGAGCTGGCACTGAGACACACAAATAGTGATTGTACAGGAGCTGACACTGATGCACACACAGTGATCGTACAGGAGCTGACACTGATGCACACACGGTGATCGTACAGGAGCTGGCACTGAGACACACACAGTGATTGTAGGGGAACTCGCACTCAGACACACTCAGTGATTGTACAGGAGTTACACTGAGACACACACAGTGATCGTACTGGAGCTGACACTGAGACACACGCATGGACCGTGCAGGAGCTGACACTGAGACACACACACAGGCTGTACAGGAGCTGACACTGAGACACATTCACAGGCTGTACAGGAGCTGACACTGAGACACACATACGGGCCGTACAGGTGCTGACACTGAGACACAAACAGTGATTATACTGGAGCTGTCACTGAGACACACACTGTGATTGTACAGGAGCTGACACTGCGACACACACTGTAATTTTACAGGAGCTTACACTGATACACAGATAGTGATTGTACAGGACCTGACACTGAGACAGATACAGTGATTGTACTGGAGCTTACACTGATACACACATTGTGATTGTACAGGAGCTGACACTTAGACACGCACAGGGATTTTACAGGAGATGTCACGGAGACATACACTGTGATTTTACAGGAGCTGGCACTGAGACGCACACATTGATTGTAGAGGAGCTGACACTCAGACACACGCACACGGACCGTACAGGAGCTGGCACTGAGACACACACAGTGATTGTACAGGAGGTGACAGTGAGACACACACACAGACCGTACAGGAGCTGGCACTGAGACACACACATGGACCGTATAGGAGCTGGCACTGATACACACATAGTGATTGTACAGGAGCTGACAATGAGACACAAACAGTGATTGTAGGGGAGCTGGCACTGAGACACACACAGTGATTGAACAGGATGTGACAGTGAGACACAGACAGTGATCGTACAGGAGCTGGCACTGTTACACACACAGTGATTGTACAGGAGCTGACACTGAGACACACACCGTGATTGTACAGGAGCTCTCACTGAGATACACATGGTGATTGTGCAGGTGCTGACATGAGACACACACACAGACCATACAGGAGCTGACACTGAGACACACACAGTGATTGTACAGGAGCTGACACTGAGACACACACAGTGATTGTACAGGAGCTGACACTGAGACACACACAGTGATTGTACAGGAGCTGACACTGTTACACACATAGTGATTGTACAGGGTCTGGCACTGAGACACACACAGTGTTTGTACAGGATCTGGCACTGAGACACACACAGTGATTGTACAGGAGGTGACAGTGAGACACACACACAGACCATACAGGATCTGACACTGAGACACACACATTGATCGTACAGGAGCTGGCACTGGTGTACACACAGTGATTGCACAGGGGATGGCATTGATACACACATAGTGATTGTACAGGAGCTGACACTCAGACACGCACCGTGATTGTACAGGACTTCGCACTGAGACACACACAGTGATTATACTGGAGCTGACACTGAGACACACATAGTGATTGTACAGGTGCAGACACTGAGACACACACAGTAATTGTATAGGAGCTGACACTGATTCACATACAATGATTGTACAGGAGCTCGCACTGAGACACACGCAGTGATTGTACAGGACTTCGCACTGAGACACACACAGTGATTGTACTGGAGCTGACACTGAGACACACACTGTGATTGTACATGAGCTGACACTGAGACACACACAGTGATTGTACTTGAGCTGACACTGAGATAGACACACGGACCCTACTGGATGTGGCACTGAGACACACACAGTGATTGTACGGGAGCTGACACAGTTACACGCACACTGATTGTACAGGAGCTGACACTGAGACACACACAGTGATTGTAACGGAGCTGACACAGTTACACACGCAGTGATTGTACAGGAGCTGGCACTGAGACCCACACAGTGATTGTACAGGAGCTGGCACTGTTACACACACAGTGATCTTACAGGAGCTGGCACATTGACACACACAGTGATTGTACAGGAGCTGACACTGAGACACAGACAGACCATCCAGGATCTGACACTGAGACACACACAGTGATCGTACAGGAGCTGGCACTGAGACTCACACAGTGATTGTACAGGAGCTGGCACTGTTACACACACAGTGATTGTACAGGAGCTGGCACTGTTACACACACAGTGATTGTACAGGAGCTGGCACTGAGACACACACAGTGATTGTAGGGGAGCTGGCACTGAGACACACACAGTGATTGAACAGGAGGTGACAGTGAGACACAGACAGTGATCGTACAGGAGCTGGCACTGTTACACACAGAGTGATTGTACAGGAGCTGACACTGAGAGACACACAGTGATCTTACAGGAGCTGGCACTGTTACACACACAGTGATTGTACAGGAGCTGACACTGAGAAACACAGTGATTGTACAGGAGCTGACACTGAGACACACACAGTGATTGTACAGGAGCTGACACTGGGACACAGACAGACCATACAGGATCTGACACTGAGACACACACAGATCGTACAGGAGCTGGCACTGTTACACACACAGTGATTGTACAGGAGCTGACACTGATGCACACACAGTGATCGTACAGGAGCTGACACTGATGCACACACAGTGATCGTACAGGAGCTGGCACTGAGACACACACAGTGATTGTACGGGAGCTGACACAGTTACACGCACACTGATTGTACAGGAGCTGACACTGAGACACACACAGTGATTGTAACGGAGCTGACACAGTTACACACGCAGTGATTGTACAGGAGCTGGCACTGAGACCCACACAGTGATTGTACAGGAGCTGGCACTGTTACACACACAGTGATCTTACAGGAGCTGGCACATTGACACACACAGTGATTGTACAGGAGCTGACACTGAGACACAGACAGACCATCCAGGATCTGACACTGAGACACACACAGTGATCGTACAGGAGCTGGCACTGAGACTCACACAGTGATTGTACAGGAGCTGGCACTGTTACACACACAGTGATTGTACAGGAGCTGGCACTGTTACACACACAGTGATTGTACAGGAGCTGGCACTGAGACACACACAGTGATTGTAGGGGAGCTGGCACTGAGACACACACAGTGATTGAACAGGAGGTGACAGTGAGACACAGACAGTGATCGTACAGGAGCTGGCACTGTTACACACAGAGTGATTGTACAGGAGCTGACACTGAGAGACACACAGTGATCTTACAGGAGCTGGCACTGTTACACACACAGTGATTGTACAGGAGCTGACACTGAGAAACACAGTGATTGTACAGGAGCTGACACTGAGACACACACAGTGATTGTACAGGAGCTGACACTGGGACACAGACAGACCATACAGGATCTGACACTGAGACACACACAGATCGTACAGGAGCTGGCACTGTTACACACACAGTGATTGTACAGGAGCTGACACTGATGCACACACAGTGATCGTACAGGAGCTGACACTGATGCACACACAGTGATCGTACAGGAGCTGGCACTGAGACACACACAGTGATTGTACGGGAGCTGACACAGTTACACGCACACTGATTGTACAGGAGCTGACACTGAGACACACACAGTGATTGTAACGGAGCTGACACAGTTACACACGCAGTGATTGTACAGGAGCTGGCACTGAGACCCACACAGTGATTGTACAGGAGCTGGCACTGTTACACACACAGTGATCTTACAGGAGCTGGCACATTGACACACACAGTGATTGTACAGGAGCTGACACTGAGACACAGACAGACCATCCAGGATCTGACACTGAGACACACACAGTGATCGTACAGGAGCTGGCACTGAGACTCACACAGTGATTGTACAGGAGCTGGCACTGTTACACACACAGTGATTGTACAGGAGCTGGCACTGTTACACACACAGTGATTGTACAGGAGCTGGCACTGAGACACACACAGTGATTGTAGGGGAGCTGGCACTGAGACACACACAGTGATTGAACAGGAGGTGACAGTGAGACACAGACAGTGATCGTACAGGAGCTGGCACTGTTACACACAGAGTGATTGTACAGGAGCTGACACTGAGAGACACACAGTGATCTTACAGGAGCTGGCACTGTTACACACACAGTGATTGTACAGGAGCTGACACTGAGAAACACAGTGATTGTACAGGAGCTGACACTGAGACACACACAGTGATTGTACAGGAGCTGACACTGGGACACAGACAGACCATACAGGATCTGACACTGAGACACACACAGATCGTACAGGAGCTGGCACTGTTACACACACAGTGATTGTACAGGAGCTGACACTGATGCACACACAGTGATCGTACAGGAGCTGACACTGATGCACACACAGTGATCGTACAGGAGCTGGCACTGAGACACACACAGTGATTGTAGGGGAACTCGCACTCAGACACACTCAGTGATTGTACAGGAGTTACACTGAGACACACACAGTGATTGTACTGGAGCTGACACTGAGACACACGCACGGACCGTACAGGAGCTGACACTGAGACACACACACAGGCTGTACAGGAGCTGACACTGAGACACACACACAGGCTGTACAGGAGCTGACACTGAGACACACACACGGGCCGTACAGGAGCTGACACTGAGACACAAACAGTGATTATACTGGAGCTTACACTGATACACACATAGTGATTGTACAGGACATGACACTGAGACACATACAGTGATTGTACTGGAGCTTATACTGATACACACATTGTGATTGTACAGGAGCTGACACTTAGACACGCACAGGGATTTTACAGGAGATGTCACGGAGACATACACTGTGATTTTACAGGAGCTGGCACTGAGACACACACATTGATTGTACAGGAGCTGACACTGAGACACACACAGTGATTGTACAGGAGCTGACACTGAGACACACACAGTGATTGTAACGGAGCTGACACAGTTACACACACAGTGATTGTACAGGAGCTGGCACTGAGACCCACACAGTGATTGTACAGGAGCTGGCACTGTTACACACACAGTGATTGTACAGGAGCTGGCACATTGACACACACACTGATTGTACAGGAGCTGACACTGAGACACAGACAGACCGTCCAGGATCTGACACTGAGACACACACAGTGATCGTACAGGAGCTGGCACTGAGACACACACATAGTGATTGTACAGGAGCTGACACTGATGCACACACAGTGATCGTACAGGAGCTGACACTGATGCACACACAGTGATCGTACAGGAGCTGGCACTGAGACACACACAGTGATTGTACGGGAACTCGTAATCAGACACACTCAGTGACCGTACAGGAGTTACACTGAGACACACACAGTGATTGTACTGGAGCTGACACTGAGACATACGCACGGACCATGCAGGAGCTGACACTGAGACACACACACAGGCTGTACAGGAGCTGACACTGAGACACACACAGAGGCTGTACAGGAGCTGACACTGAGACACACACACGGGCCGTACAGGAGCTGACACTGAGACACAAACAGTGATTATACTGGAGCTGACACTGATACACACACTGTGATTGTACAGGAGCTGACACTGAGACACACACTGTAATTTTACAGGAGCTTACACTGATACACACATAGTGATTGTACAGGACCTGACACTGAGACACATACAGTGATTGTACTGGAGCTTACACTGATACACGCACTGTGATTGTACAGGAGCTGACACTTAGACACGCACAGGGATTTTACAGGAGATGTCACGGAGACATACACTGTGATTTTACAGGAGCTGGCACTGAGACACACAAATAGTGATTGTACAGGAGCTGACACTGATGCACACACAGTGATCGTACAGGAGCTGACACTGATGCACACACGGTGATCGTACAGGAGCTGGCACTGAGACACACACAGTGATTGTAGGGGAACTCGCACTCAGACACACTCAGTGATTGTACAGGAGTTACACTGAGACACACACAGTGATCGTACTGGAGCTGACACTGAGACACACGCATGGACCGTGCAGGAGCTGACACTGAGACACACACACAGGCTGTACAGGAGCTGACACTGAGACACATTCACAGGCTGTACAGGAGCTGACACTGAGACACACATACGGGCCGTACAGGTGCTGACACTGAGACACAAACAGTGATTATACTGGAGCTGTCACTGAGACACACACTGTGATTGTACAGGAGCTGACACTGCGACACACACTGTAATTTTACAGGAGCTTACACTGATACACACATAGTGATTGTACAGGACATGACACTGAGACACATACAGTGATTGTACTGGAGCTGTCACTGAGACACACACCGTGATTGTACAGGACTTCGCACTGAGACACACACAGTGATTATACTGGAGCTGACACTGAGACACACATAGTGATTGTACAGGTGCAGACACTGAGACACACACAGTAATTGTATAGGAGCTGACACTGATTCACATACAATGATTGTACAGGAGCTCGCACTGAGACACACGCAGTGATTGTACAGGACTTCGCACTGAGACACACACAGTGATTGTACTGGAGCTGACACTGAGACACACATAGTGATTGTACAGGTGCAGACACTGAGACACAAACAGTGATTGTAGGGGAGCTGGCACTGAGACACACACAGTGATTGAACAGGATGTGACAGTGAGACACAGACAGTGATCGTACAGGAGCTGGCACTGTTACACACACAGTGATTGTAACGGAGCTGACACTGAGATACGCACTGGGATTGTACTGGAGCTGACACTGAGACACACACACACGGACCGTACAGGAGATGGGACTTAGACACACACAGTGATTGTACAGGAGCTGACACTGAGACACACACAGTGATTGTACAGGAGCTGACACTGAGACACACACGGTGATTGTACAGGAGCTGACACTGAGACACACACAGTGATTGTACAGGAGCTGACACTGATACACACATAGTGATTGTACAGGAGCTGACACTGAGACACACACCGTGATTGTACAGGAGCTCTCACTGAGATACACATGGTGATTGTGCAGGTGCTGACATGAGACACACACAGTGATTGTACAGGAGCTGACACTGAGACACACACACAGACCATACAGGAGCTGACACTGAGACACACACAGTGATTGTACAGGAGCTGACACTGAGACACACACAGTGATTGTACAGGAGCTGACACTGAGACACACACAGTGATTGTACAGGAGCTGACACTGTTACACACATAGTGATTGTACAGGGTCTGGCACTGAGACACACACAGTGATTGTACAGGAGCTGGCACTGAGACACACACAGTGATTGTACAGGAGGTGACAGTGAGACACACACACAGACCATACAGGATCTGACACTGAGACACACACATTGATCGTACAGGAGCTGGCACTGGTGTACACACAGTGATTGCACAGGGGATGGCATTGATACACACATAGTGATTGTACAGGAGCTGACACTCAGACACGCACCGTGATTGTACAGGACTTCGCACTGAGACACACACAGTGATTGTACTGGAGCTGACACTGAGACACACATAGTGATTGTACAGGTGCAGACACTGAGACACACACAGTAATTGTATAGGAGCTGACACTGATTCACATACAATGATTGTACAGGAGCTCGCACTGAGACACACGCAGTGATTGTACAGGAACTGACACTGAGACACACACATTGATTGTACAGGAGCTGACACTGAGACACACACAGTGATTGTACAGGAGCTGACACTGAGACACACACAGTGATTGTAGGGGAACTTGCACTCAGACACACTCTGTGATTGTACAGGAGTGACACTGAGACACACACAGTAATTGTATAGGAGCTGACACTGATTCACACACAATGATTGTACAGGAGCTCGCACTGAGACACACGCAGTGATTGTACAGGAACTGACACTGAGACACACACAGTGATTGTACTGGAGCTGACACTGTGACACACACAGTGATTGTACTGGAGCTGACACTGTGACACACACAGTGATTGTACAGAAGCTGACACTGAGACACACACGGACCGTACAGGAGCTGACATTGAGGCACACATAGTGATTGTACAGGAGCTGGCACTGAGACACACACAGTGATTGTACTGGAGATGACACTGAGACACACACAGTGATTGTACAGGAGCTGACACTGAGACGCACACATAGTGCATGCAGGAGCTGACGCTGAGACACACACACTGCCCGTACAGGCGCTGACACTGAGACGCACACACGGACCGTACAGGAGCTGACACTGAGACACACACATGGACAGTACAGGATCTGACATTGAGACACACACGGACTGTACAGGATCTGACATTGAGACACACACGGACTGTACAGGAGCTGACACTGAGTCACACGCACGGACCGTACAGGAGCTGGCACTGAGACACACACACGGACCATACAGGAACTCGCACTGAGTCACACACAGTGATTGTACACGAGCTGACAGTGAGACACACACACGGACCATATAGGAGCTGGCACTGATACACACATAGTGATTGTACAGGAGCTGACACTGAGACACACACAGTGATTGTACAGGAGCTGACACTGAGACACACACAGTGATTGCACAGGAGCTGACACTGCTACACACACTGTGATTTTACAGGAGCTCACACTGATACACACATAGTGATTGTACAGGAGCTGACACTCAGACATGCACAGGGATTGTACAGGAGCTCGCACTGAGACACCCATAGTGATTGTACAGGTGCTGACACTGAGACACACACAGTGATTGTACAGGAGCTGGCACTGAGACACACACATTAATTGTAGAGGAGCTGACACTGAGACACACACAGTGATTGTACAGGAGCTCGCACTTAGACACACTCAGTGATTGTACAGGAGCTGGCACTGAGACACACATAGTGATTTTACAGGAGCTGACACTGAGACACACTCAGTGATTGTACAGGAGCTGACACTGAGACACGCACAGTGATTTTACAGGAGCTGACACTGAGACACACTCAGTGATTGTACAGGAGCTGACACTGAGACACACACAGTGATTGTACAGGAGCTGACACTGAGACACGCACAGTGATTGTACAGGAGCTCGCACTCAGACACACACAGTGATTGTACAGGAGCTCGCACTCAGACACACACAGTGATTGTACAGGAGCTCGCACTCAGACACACACAGTGATTGTACAGGAGCTTGCACTGAGACACACTCAGTGATTGTACAGGAGCTGGCACTGAGACACGCACAGTGATTGTACAGGAGCTGATGCTGAGACACACACACGGACCATACAGGAGCTGACACTGAGACACACACAGTGATTGTACAGGAGCTGACACTGTGACACACACTGTGATTTTACAGGAGCTTACACTGTGACACACACTGTGATTTTACAGGAGCTTACACTGTTACGCACATAGTGATTATACAGGAGCTGACACTCAGACACGCACTGGGATTGTACTGGAGCTGACACTGAGATACACACAGTGATTGTACAGGAGCTGACACTCAGACAGGCACTGGGATTGTACTGGAGCTGACACTGAAATACACACAGTGATTGTACAGGAGCTCGCACTCAGACACACACAGTGATTGTACAGGAGCTGACACTGAGACACACACAGCTATTGTACAGGAGCTGACACTGAGACACACACAGTGATTGTACAGGAGCTCGCACTCAGACACACACAGTGATTGTACAGGAGCTCTCACTCAGACACTCACAGTGATTGTACAGGAGCTTGCACTGAGACACACTCAGTGATTGTACAGGAGCTGGCACTGAGACACGCACAGTGATTGTACAGGAGCTGATGCTGAGACACACACACGGACCATACAGGAGCTGACACTGAGACACACACACGGACTGTACAGGAGCTGACACTGAGACAAACACACGGACCATACAGGAGCTGACACTGAGACACACACAATGATTGTACAGGAGCTGACACTGTGACACACACAGGGATTGTACTGGAGCTGACAATGAGATACACACATGGACTTTACACTACCAGATGGGAGAGAATGGTTCCTTCCTGGCTGCTGTCTGTACTGTACGTGCACAGGAGCTGAGACTGATAGCGACACGATAGATTCATGGTGAGCTGCTGGCACTGTTTAGTGATGTGCTCGGAGCTGTGTTGCTGTTTATCGACATTCAGTCAGAGTGTTTGTAATTCTGGTGTGTGAGCGCTGAGTCTCCGAGCTGTGCTAACAGCTTGTGGTGCA